>NC_136483.1:182638742-182798742 GCF_053919585.1 Euprymna scolopes
AAGGAAAATTTTTTTTCATCCTTTTTTCCAAAAGCTGTCATTCATTATCGACAGATCTTGCTTCCTTTGCCTATTATGCGTGACGTCATTTTTCAATTAACAGGCCTTGTCTCTCGGTGGTGGTTAAGCCCAAGTCAGAAAGTAGTCAAACCACGATTCCAAATCGCACAATACACATTGCGAATTTTAGGTTTATTTAGTGTGTCTGTGTTGAAGAATACATTACCAGCATAATTCAGGGGAGATAATTTGAATATCGTTCCAGTGCAACAAATCAATATCTTTCGTCAACAGTTTAGTACAAAAAGAACATCGACAATATACTTGTTACACTTCTAATCATAAAACGAACAAATATTTATAAGATACGTTCATTCAACTTGCGCGTTTAGTAATGTAAATACACTCCTCCCAAATTACAATTTTCCTACATCTTTTCCATAAAACATTTTTATTAGTGAAAATAAAGTATCAAACATTCAAAATGGGAATATTGGCTCAGTACGGTCCCGATTTTTTTTTTCTTTTACAAGACGGTCACTGCTTATTAGGGCCCAAGGACAACTCGAGAATAAGGTTTCATGAGGTCAGATGATCCGTAATGGCGGATCTTGGGTAGAGTTTGATTATTTAAGAATATAGTTCAAGTGCAATAACTCAGAATATCTTTAGCTAGCAGCGTAATACAAATCAATTAGAATATCTATAATATGTTTAAGATGAGAATTGATAATCCGTATTATTTAGATTATATATATATTATAATTATTTTTTTTTTTTACTATAATAATTAAATACCTACAGACACTAGTGTTTCATCCTTTCGGGAAACTTCAGTGCAGGGTGTCACAATTCATACCAGTCGAACGATTCGAACCCCGCAACACGAGACATCTCTGGCTCGATTAGCGAAGACCTAATCCATTCGGCTACCATTAACCGCGTGAAATAACGTTGAATTTAAACATCTTAATTTTAAATATTCATTTACAGGCAGTGATCAAATCGTCATACGATGATCTATGCATAAGAGCTAAATTGACCGACTTTAATTCAACTGAAAGTGCTCAACGATAAGAAACGAATTTCTTAAAGGGGCTGTCATAATTATTTTTTACTATAATAATTAAATACCTACAGACACTAGTATTTCATCCTTTCGGGAATCTTCAATGCAGGGTGTCACGATTAATACCAGTCGAACGATTTGAACCCCCCAACACGAGACATCTCTGGCTCGATTAGCGAAGACCTAATCCATTCGGCTACCATTAACCGCGTGAAATAACATTGAATTATATATATATATATATATATATTTCCAAGGGTACCCAATATATATATATATATATTGGGTATCCTTGGAAATAGGCTGATGATCCTGGATGAAACGAGGAACATCTTGGGCGATTCTAACCTGAAGATGCTGGATCGTTTTGCCTATACTGACGGCACCACACCGACATTGGAATTTTGTAAACAATATTGCTTGACTGCGAGATAGGCAAAACGTCGTTGCAAAAAGAGGGAAAGGCGCACTTTGTAGAAAAAGCAATTCGGGGGGATAAAGCACCAAAATTAGAAGTGAGAAGAGAGGAAATCTTATCCCTGATATGTTGGCCACCAGGTCCAATCCAAGGTAATCTAAATGGACCATTTTAGGTTGCTCAGTAAAGGATTCTATTTTTTTGTTAACAACTTTGTTGACCAATGAAGGTGGATATCCATTCATAATGGAAATCCTTTTAATATTATCGATTTCAGAATATATATATATATATATACATATATATATATATATATATATATATACTAGCAAAAGTACCCGTCGTTGACTGGGTTCAAAAACAGCCTACAGAAAATGGACTCGGATTTATGAAAGTATGATAGGTTATGAAAAGGAAGGGTTGTAAAGAAATAGCTTCGAATTTGGGGTATCAAAACCAAAGCAAAATATGATGAAAGTAAAAATAAAATAGATAAAACCCATAATTTATTATACCATACCTGTTCACACTGAAACCCTTATCACAATATTCTATGTATCTATATTAAAAAACCTTGTTAAACTTTGTGACATATTTCTATTCTTTGGAGGTCAGGCGTGATCGAACACCCCATAATTTTATTATACCATATTTCTTCAAACTGAAACATAATTAACAAAGTATACTTACGCAGATAGATATGGAAAGTCTTTATTAAAGTTTGTGCCTATTTCCATTCTATGGAAGCCAGGCGCGAACGTAGACCCCACAATTTTATTATACCATCCCTATTTAAGTTAAAACATACTTATCAAAGTATTATTATGTACATCTATATCAAAAACACTTGTAAACGATTTTTTTTAATTTTTACATTTTTTATTTCCATACTTTGTGGACCAGGCGCGAACGCAGACCCCACAATTTTAATGAATCATCATTATGCCAGATCAAACATACCCATTCCTGTGTCTCGATACATTTTCTATCATTATATGTGATCAGTTTTTTATAACAGTCAACCATATAGGAGCCTATTCGTGACCAGACACACACACACAGACGTTGAGCTTTATATTATAGATATATACATTGATTGCTGTTATAATTTTTAGTGTTATTGATGTAACCTCTGGGTTTTTTCAGGTGTATCTTATCGAACTCGAGAATCTTTCTGTCAAGCTCGGGAAATTGCACGGAATTTCGAGCAGAACTCTTTATTTAATATCCATGGGAGTAGCATGGTTTGGTTCCCTCAGTCATGATTGAATCGAACTCCTAAGTAATTTGCAATTATATTTTGAGTGTTGTTAGCACCGAATATTTGAACCTTCAACCTCCAGAACAGTGTAACTTGGAACTGAATTTTATCAAGTAATCTATACACTATGCCACGAGTTCTTGCAGATAATTCTAGTATGAATTTTAAGAGCCTTAAACATATTTTTTATTTTTAGATGTACAATTTTACTATAAATGCGATAAGTAATATGATAATAGTCTGGTTACTCATTGAATGTATATTTCTTTTGAATAAATAGTATATATACAGCATGAAACAATAAATGTGTTACCCTAGCAACGACGGCATGATTCCATTTCCGTTTGATGAAAACCGTTTTTCTTTTTTTGTTGCAGACCATCTACTAGTTGGCTAGTTGTGTACAAGAGCAATAGGAGCCTTCTATCATGTCTGAAAGTGACACAATGTTCGACGAGTGAGATCAGAGATGCGCCGCTGTACAACTCATGCTCTCTACTGAATCAATTTATGACAATAGGAGCATTGCCAGCACCCTCAAAATGCATCGCTGGATTGCCACGAATAACAGGGCAGTGCCCAGGGTGATGAAAACAAAGCTTCCAGCCTGGTTATGGTCTTTGGTGTGGTTTCAAATGAGGGCCACATAATGCCACCTCACATCTTCAAAGTCGGCTTGAAATTCAATGCCAAAGTGTATGGTGATCCCCTGGTGCAATCAATTTTCTTTATTGATCTTTTATCTCCAATTTGTGATATATAAAACTTTGGCACATAAATTAATTATTAAAATTTTAATAGACATTTCAAAATGGGGGGGGGAATTTGAAAAAAAACGTTTCTCTAAAATATTATATTTGGTTTATTGGAAAGAGCATAAAATTTCGCATTAACTCTGAAAATATCGTAAAAATTGAATCAATAGAAAAATTTTGATAGATTTTTTTAAGTTTAAAAATTGAAAAATATTTAACTCGTAAAATTCTATTGATTTTATTACGTAAAAAAATGGCTGCCTGAAGGCACACAGGCATTTTGTAAACACTGTTTTTTAACAAATAATATTTCTATTATTTTTTTAAACAACTTTAATAGTTTATTTTGGAAGTATATTCCATACAGAAAATAAACAACCCACTTTAAAAAGAGAAATTACGAGTTTTTTTGTTTTTTTTATTTTATTCGCAGTTTCGTGTTAGGGGTGTCAAAAAGACCTCCAAATTTCTGATACACCTAATGCAATGCATTGTTTGATGTGAGAAGGCTTGAAAAAAACTTCAAAAAATAGTTTCCAAATTTTTTAATGTAAAAATTTTTCAAATTTGACAATCCTAAAATTGTTAATAAGTTCGTCAAAATATTTAATTTCAATAACCAGCTAAAAGGTATATCAGGCAAAATATTGTACAAATATTATCTTTGAATGAAGACAGTGGTATAAAGAAAAAAGAATGCAAAGAAAATCGTTAAAACCTAAAACAACATGGAAAAGGGAGAGAACTCTAAAAAGAAAAAAGTAATTATCTCCCTTGAATATGGTGATTACTTATTTAAAAACGAGTAGGCCTCTATCATAAAAATGGCAACACATTTTTTAAAATTGATTCTCTTTATTGCAAAATTCAGTTCAACACATATCTGCATTTTAATTGTTACAAATAAATAATGTTATTAATGAATTATGTATAGAAATGTCCTGTCTGTAAAGAAATGAAGGGTCGTGAATTGTATGAAGAATGGGTTGTCTGCAGACATGTTAATACCCGTTTTATGAATCGATACACCTTCAAAAAACAATAAAAAAAAACAACAGATGGATGTTTAATCATTAAACTTTAAAGAAAACTAAAAATTTAAAATGCCCTTTGTGTCAGATCTTGTAAAAATAAAAATAAGATGGAGTTATCTCCCTTATATTCCCCCTCTACAATTGTACAGAAAAAATTCTGAACTTTGGGAAATCAATGATTATGGATAAAATTTAATGCGAATTTAGGATATTTAACTTTTCCCCATATTATGCTCCTAAAATGCTCCAAAAAAAAAAAAAAACTGAAATTTGGAGAATATTTACTTGTTGGTGTGTAATGCCTATTAAAATTTTCCGAAATTCAGATACATCTGAATTTACTATGAAAGATGTCCACCTCTTCTTTGTCCTTATTACACAGATCTAAATGAAACGAAATATAGCTCAGATTACCCACTCTTATGCCTAACAGTTGTGTTTCTAAATTCATAATGATTTGATTAGTTTAAGAATGAATACTTGACATACAAAAATATAAATATATATGCATATCTAACTTTTATATATATGTGTGTGTGTGTGTGTGTGTGTGTGTGTGTGTGTGTGTGTGTACACCAAAAAATCATTTCTTGCTTGTAAGGAAAAGCATTACAAAATTTGAATTCATTCATTTAAATTGTGTCCTGCCTGGTCCAGGCATTGACAGCTATAACTCCTCATCTATGTCTCCCCCTAGAGGCATTCATGAATTCATTGTTGCTTATCATTTAGAACCGCATTCACGCTGTTTCTTGAAAATGCTTTGGTGTCTGATTTATGGCACAATCACATTGGCGCACCAAAGTTAAGCAACGTTGAACCTGGTCAGTACTAAATGGGTGACCATTTGAGACTTCCAGGTGCTGTATGTGCTCTCTGCTTATCTCGGCATTATTTCCAGTCTTACTGGACTTCTTGCCACTAGACTCAAACAGTGCCGATTCAGGAGAGGTGTGGTTAGGGATTGTACAACCCTTGCCTCACAATTACATGTGCAGCTGCCCCTACAAGAGGTATCTATTGTCTTTCAAGATTGAATGGAGGCATTCATTGATTTGGTGTCTGAACAATGCCTGTAATGGGTGACTGTCCTGACCTTTGTATCCAAATGAATCTTCTATTCAGCAGAAGATACGAAACTATGAACAGAATCATTCCTGATTGCTTTCATACTATATTAGTCCCCTACTTTTTATGATCTGATCGGTGGGGGAGGGGCTAAAGTGAGTTCTCAACCTTGCCCAAGGGTCTCCCACAAAAATTCCTTGTTGTTATGACGTTGTTGATGTAATGTCTCTCCCAAGAGTTTCCAAGAGTTTTTTGCGAGGCAGCACAGAGTATGAAAATGAGGAATGTTCCGTTATTAAAATCATTGCAAGCTATATTATTATATATATACATATATATGAGAGAGACTTATATATATATATATATATATATATATATATATATATATATATATATATGCATATATATGTCATGAGGAGTAAAGACTACTAAGTAGTTGATACTTCCTCCATCTATAGTTTTTATGGATGACATCACCATTCTTGTCCCATCCAAAAGTGATGTCGATGCACTGCTTCAAAAATACCATGACCTCTTCACATGGGCGAGAATGAAGGCTAAGCCAAAGAAAAGTTGAAGCCTTTCGTTAGTCAGAGGATCTGTCAGGCAAATCCATTTCAATATTGGGGGAGACACGATCCCAACATTAAGGAGATTCCAGTTAAAAGCCTTGGATGTAATTATTCAATCCTTTTGACTGATCGACAATGAGGTACAGAGATCCACAATATAATCTTGAAGGGTCTTAAACCAATTGACGAAATTTACGTACCTGGAAGGATGAAGGTGTGGTGTTACCAACACAATTTGCATCTATTATGGCTCTTACAGATGTATAGGGTTGCATTATCTCGTGTTGAACGAATTCAACAGTTTTGTAATACATACCTGCATAAGTGGCTTGGAATTCCTTGTTGTTTTTCAAAAAGTAGGTTCATATACCAATTCTGGAAACCTACAGCTCCCAATATCTTCACTGGTGGAAGAGTTTAAAATTGGGAAATCGAAACTTCCTATGATGATAAGGGACTCAGCTGATGACATTATTAAAAAGGCAAATCCAGAAATAAAATCAGGGACAAAATGGTTGGCTGTTAAAACCACACAGGAAGCGAATGTAGCCTACCAATAATAGGCATCACTAAAACCAATAAAGCTGAACTAGGCAACACAAACAGCAAGTTATTCTCCAAAGAGGGCTCAAAAGGGAAAAAAGAGACATGGTGATCGAAGAATTCAGGATGTTTGAGGAAGAGCAAAGAACAGACATTGCTGTCACTAAGGCCAAACAATGTATATGGACAAATTGGAATGACATCGAGCTAATTATCATGGAAATCCTTAATTACAATGAAACCACTGAAACGATTTCTTTTTAGCTCTACATATGATCTTCTACCAAATACGACTAACATAAAACTATGGGAATATACCGATTCAGACCTGTGTTCTTTGTGTAAACATGATCTGGGTACCTTGCACCACATACTATTTACATGATCATTTCAGATGTACACATGGCAACATATCAAGGTATTGGAAATAAATATGGAATTGTTGAAAACATGATGTGAGACAGCAAACCAGCAACCTGTCACAGTCAAGTAACCCATAATTCAGTTTCAAATAGGTGAGAAAGGAGGAAACTTCTAATGTGAAGCTGCTCAGTGGAGCCAATGATTGGAAACTTTCTGTGGATCTTACATCTTTACAATTTCCAGATCATATAATCCAAACAGAAAAGCGGCCAGACATTGTAGCATGGTCCGATTCAAAGAAAAGTATTCTCTTCATAGAATTGACAATACCCTGGGGAGAAAACTAGGAGGGGGGCACACAAACGGAAGAAAAACCGATATGAGAAACTGTGTGCTGACAGCGTGGAGATGCCATGTGATTCCTATTGAGATTGGTTGTCATGGATTTCTAGGACACTCAGTCATTTCGTTTCTTACAAAAATAGGAATCACAGGCCGCAATCTGAATATTGCTTCTGATTATCTTAAGAACACAGCTCAATATGTGTCAAGCTGGATTTGGTCTAGAGCGAAAATACTTCAGCATGAACAAAAGTAATAATTTATCCTTGTTGATCTAGGGGGGGAGGGTTAATACCCTGCCCAGTGGCAAAAGCTGCTTGGTAGCATCAGAAACCTGAGCTTCTGAAACTGTGTTATCATCCTGGTTGGCGGCTGATGAGGGCAGGGTATCTCACATGCTTTTACATGTTGTATGATTTAAAATATACCTGTGCGTGTGTGTGTGTGTGCATGTGCATGTGATTGAGAGAAAAGACATTAAAAATCGCAAGTTTAAACAAGAGAAACCAGTGGTTTGGTTTCTTTTTCTTCAATCAGGATTCGTCAAGGAAGACGACACAGAATTAGTCAGGAAAGACTGTTTAAAAAATCAGTTGTAAACTAAATTACAACGACCTCTTGACCGAGGAAGAAAGAACTATTTTAAGGCCTAGAATTGGTCTTGTAAAAAAAGAATACTAACTCCAGTGAGGCATCAGAATTCACGTCAAAAGGAACCGAGAAATCTTCTATAGAAATACATTACACCACAGAAGATTCGGATTATTTTTTGGGATTACAGAACCAAAAGGATCGAAATTTTCTCGAATGAGAACATTTAAGTCAATGGTGCAAGGGAGGTAATTTACATACACCCTCTTTTAAAAAGATTAAGTGTTGACGTGTTTTATTTAAGTTCTTTGACACGCAGTAAGCCCTGACTACACCTATATTCTTACCCCTACTACCCCTTACAATATTGTTAATGGAGTTCTTTGAGAACCGCCAGAGGGACTAATTTGGTAGACACTGTTATTGGTGAAGATAAAACTGACTATATATTTCTTTCCCTATTTACCTTTCCATATATTAAAAAAAAAAAAAAAATTGTTTATTGTAGTATTTTTTCGTTTTTTCCCCCCCTTCTTGTTGTGCAATGGGATAACCTTCATAAGATATCATGATAAAATTCCCATTAAAACAAGACACCTGAAGAGGGATAAAACATTGTGAACATTGAAACAACTAGTTGAAACATTTGAATAATAAGACTAGGTTCTTCTCCAGAATTCCTCCATGTTAAGAAAAAAAAAAAAAATTTTAAACCTGTATGATAGTCATGACGGAACACAAATATATTCCAATAGTTGCATAAATTGATCAAGTAGTTCTATTGTTTAAGTAAGAAAATCAAATTTTAGGAGTAAGAAAGGAGCGCCTGTTTCATGTCGCCATCTTGAAAATAATCTCAAGAAATGAGGGAGATAACTCAATGGTTCACACTTACAAGATTTTTGTAGTCATAGCTACAAATTCCAATAAACAATCTAAAAATGATTTCTTATGAAAGCAAAACTATATAGTACATTTACATAAGTTTTGGAATATGACATTTTTGTCTTACAGGCAGATACATCAGAAATCTTTATTTTTGTCTTTGTTTGAAATTCTGGCAAATTCTGGACAAGTACCTTAGACTAAGTCAGATTTACTGTAGGCATTTTTATCTAATTGATCTCAATTATTAATCCCAATCTAGTGTTCTTATTTACTTGCCTTCCCACGAGGGCAGAGTTATACACAAGGTAGGTTTTTTAATGTGGAGAAAATCCAGCTCTCCAAAAAATGGGGTACTCTGGATAGGAACAAAATTAAAATTGTCTCAGTCATGAAGGATTTCTCCTCTACTGACCGAAGACAGAAAAAATGAAGTTTAGTATCAAAACAGATACTACACTTTGTTCCTAGCCAAAAAGCCAATCTATTGTTGCTGCCTAAGATTTTAACTTCATTCTACAATGATTGGTTTCAAGTTATTTTTCACTGAAAGGGGCATAATTCACAAAATTACACCCCTTGCTCTACCATTTTTTTTTTCTTGTATTGTATAATGGGAGAGATTTACTAAGAATGCTGTTTAATAAAGAAAAAGAAAACAATCTTCAAACCAATGATATGGCAAAAAAAAAAAAAAAAACTTGACACCTGATCAAGTGGATACAGGCATTAGGAGGAATTCTATCTAGATGTCACGAGTTCAATCTGATGAAAGAAAAGCTGGAATTAATGGTAACACACACAAGACAACATGTTTGATGTCACACTGGCTGCAAGTGAGAGTACATTTAATTAAGAGATGAGAGACCACACAGAAGACAAGTGTCTGATCTGAAAGTTTGATCCATTTGAGAAAATAATGCTTTACAAATAATAGGTTCCCTACTGTGGTTATTGCGGAAACGAGTTATGTCCCTTTTCCTCAGAAATAATGGCTGAGGGATTGGATTTTTGATGTTCATGGAAAAGGCTGACCATTATCTCAAGAGGTCACTTTTTGGGTGGTCAAATGAAGATGACTGAGAAAAAGATTACGTGTCCACGATTTCCAGTTGAAAGTAAATATATTTCAACAGATGGACAGGAAAAAAAGTTTAGTTTTCTGGGAGCTGACTGTCAGTTGGGTCTGTATACCTTTCAGTGAGAGATCGGCCTTAGAGGCCATTAGCTAATGGATCGTGTTTATTAGCCTTGTGTTTGGATTTGATTAGGCAAGGATTTCTCATCTGTAAGTTTGTTAATCAAAATAATAAAACGAACATCTTTGTAACCTTGTTACTTGTGCAATTTGAAAATTTAGAAAACTAGATAATCTATTATAATAAAGTCGTATTCCTGCCTGTTCACAATTTAATATGTACAAAATGAACATTGATTCACAAATTAATTTTACTAGTGAAAACTGTTTTTTATACAATTTTACTCCCGCATGATTTCTATATATAGTATGTATTCAATAAAGAAATCTACATTCAATGAATAATCTCATTTGCATATTACATTAAAGAAAATCTATTTTAATAATTAGCTCCATGTTAATGTTTGTTATAATAGAATTGTTTTGTTCTATTTAGAAGCATTATTCAAAGTTTATTTATTTATTTCTAATTTAATTAATATTTAATTTATTTTCAATTATTAATAGCCAACAACAGTTGCATTTAAAACTGGAAGTAAACTTATTTAAGCTATGAGAGTTATTTCCCCTTTAAGCTATGAGAGTTACTTCACATTTGATTTTTATAAATCAAAATGGATGTGTTTTTATACTTCCCTAAATCCAATATGTGGTCACTTTTCCTAACAAGTTAAGATATTCAATATATCTTAAATAGTATGAGACCAAATACTTCGCCTGACAAAATCTTTCAACCGGGCAACACCGGATATATACAGCTAGTGTTACATAATATTTTTATTAAATTATTAAAATCATTTTTGTTGTTTCAGAGACGTTCTTTGTTAAAAAGAACTTATTCATAGAAGACAATGTTTCTTTTTTTTTTTTCATTATATATATATATATATATATATATATTTAGCATGAATATTAAATAGAGAAACTGTCACATATTCGAAAACATTATTTCATTCGATTCAAAATTTGTGCTAACCACGTAATCCACAGAGATTCAAACTTAAGGAAACTGTCAGTAACACCAGACATGTACCATCCTCCCTCCACGACAGGCCAACCCCTCGGGTTAATACCACTAAAATAACACTAACTCTTCTCCTATGAATTTGTTTTAACAATAAAAGTTTCAGAAAAAAGAAAAAAGTGGTTTTAATCATTTAATAAAAATTGGTTTTCTAACTTTTCAAATTAAACTTGTGAAATAATATTTTAAAAGATGTGACCAAGTTTCTCTATTACTTGTTTGAAATAGAGAATTCTTCTATTGCAGGATTGACTGAGTCCAAATTTATATTGTACCTTTCGACCTGCACAATGAAGGAATGATCACAGCCTGTGCAAAATGAAGACACAAGTGCAAATATATAAATAACAAAGAAAAATATCTAAAAAAAATTGTTAAGGAATAAAATTCTTGCAATATTTTTTAATTATTGTTTGTATTCTAAGAAAATAAAGAAAGGAAATAAATAAATAAATAAGATATTTTTTTCTTAATTTAAATAAAGTAAAAAAAGAAAAAAAAAAGAAAATTTTAATAAAGTAAAAAAAAGAAAATGGAAAAAGAAAGGAAAAAAGTAAAAAATTTTGATACTTTTATGTAATTAACAGACCATACTATATTTTAGTTAGAATTTAAGTTAAATTCAATTTTTAAATTATCTTTTGTTTATAAAATTGCTAGGTGAAAGTACAGATTAGTAAACAAAGCTCCCTCTCAAGTGTTACAAATAGTTTTTTTTAAGTAATAACATTATTTAAGCATAGACAGTAAACTGCATAAGTACCAAAATTATTTATATTTTTTTTCTTTTATATATTTTTATTTACTTAAAATAAAAAATAAAATATAAAAAAGATGACAGAAAAAGGAGAGAAAATAAAATAAGGAAAAAGAAAAACGAAAAAATTAAAAAAAAAAATAAAATAAATCGTCAGTTATTTTTTCTCAAGAAATATTTTTTTTTTTCATCTTTTAATTTGAAGATAAAATTATGTTTCTGTTTTTGAAAAAAAAAAATACAAAAATAATGAAAATGAAATATCATGATGATAACTGATGGTGCTTATCCAGTTTTTCAATATTAAAAATTGCTTGTAAAAATAGAATAAAACAAAAACGTTGATTATGTACTTATATGTTAAGTACATTAAAAAAAATTACACAAATTCATCAATGATATTTTTTAAAAACAAAAATAACACATTTTAACTGCAAAATGTCATTCACCATTTTCTGCTTACATTAAGGTCCACAGCAAAGGGAAATAATTCAACACAGTCATTATAATATTACCAGTCAGATATCACTTACCTATCAAATATAATTTTATCAAAATACTGGATGAACTTGCATCAATTTTGGTGTACAGCCTTTTCTTATGTTAACAGGTAAGTACATAATAAATTTTTGGTGCAATTATAATTTTTTAATATTGGGGTTAAAACTGGATAAGCACGTAAACATATGGAATGGTCCAATTCTATACAATGGCGTACTGCTGATACACCAGGTCCCTAATTCTGAAATAGTCCTCACATAAAGCTCCTTCCAATTGTAACTTTCCTGCTTCATTCTTCTTGATGGCTATGTTGTTATTGCAGATGAGCACACCTGCAGTAAACTCAGCTTGGATTCCAGCCTGCAAGAAAAACATCTTCAGATCAGAAAGTTTTGGTTCATTAATAAAGATCGGCGTATGACCAGGCATCTTATTGTTGGATATCGCTTCTAACGTTGGCACATGTACGTGGGCCTCCTCCTCTTCCTCTTTGTCAGCATCAAGATCGTCTTTTTTAAAGAGATCCATTAGTTTCTTCTTTTCAGCATCCTCAGGAGCAATCTCAACTTCATCAGGCTCGTATCTGGCACTCGTGTCAGTTTTCGCCTCCATCATGTCCAGCTGGCCCTCAATCCACGCGAGTTCGGCATCCCTTGCCCTGGAAAACGATAACGCTGATACAACGTAGTCCTTTAACTTCACCTGATAAATATGTCTCTCTCGTGTTACATCTACTACGTCACCGACGTGTGGAGCAAAGATTGGGGTTTGAGAAAGACCGCCACTGCTACGACAATATTCCTCGAGGCTACACGTGGGATCCGGTTTCCCATGGATCAAAATGAGCTGGCGTGGTTTAATCTGAGTGATAATTTTACGGATGGATTCACCATCTGAGCGACCCTCAAAGTCTATATACTGAACATTTGCATGAATCTCCAGAGTAATAGTTGAAGAAACACACCTGGTAGGCACTTCTGACATGTCCTGCATTGCTTCATCTTCAGGAATGCATTTCTCTTGCGTCGTTTCCTCGTCTTGAGGCGGGAGATCTAATATAGTATATTCCTCGGTACGGATTATCTCTCCAAATTCGTCCCATTTTAGCCGCTCTTCGTGGAATGGAAACATAGGATAGGCTTTTTTGGCTTGTTTAAAAAAGCCTGAACGAGAATTCCGTTCGCTTTTTATCATTAAATCGTGCTTAGCCTTCGGTAAACAAGTTGACCCTTCAACCTCCATTTCGAGATCACTTTCGTCGCTCGATTCCATATCTTCAGCTTCTCTCTTCGCCTGTTCCTGTTTGATACGCTCCTCTGCTTCCTTCTCCTGCTTTTTTTTCAAATAATCTTCCAGCTCGGATCCTTCCAACTTGACTCTCCGCCGCATTTCAACGGTGACGGTTTTATCTTTCGGATGGTCAATCAGCCAGCGTGCAAGGGTACCCGGTGACGTCCTACTGGTCAAGATGATGCTGTTTTTGGGATTACCACACCAGCCCATGAAAAGATCACGTGCAAATCCACACTGGAGGTCTGGCATACTGGCCAACACTACTTTTGGCTCCATGACCTTTGACAACTCGGCAAGATTATGGCAGAGTTTTAAATGTTTGAAATGGAACGGATTGTTACGATGGTCCTCGAACGATCGCATGATTTTATCACTCATCCACTCTACTTGCGACTTGGCAAACTCAACTACATTGAAACTCACGTTATTAAGCAACGCGAGGGAGTAAGTCGACAGGCCAGACTCTGTGCTTCGCCATATTTGATCAAGGAGTTGTGCAAGTTCAAGCACTCGGCCGGCAGTATCAACAGCAATCAGGACGTTGCCGCTGTTCCTCATCGTGGAAAGAATGGTCGTCATGAGTTGTTCATCCCGAAGACGTCGCCGTGACTGGACATAATTGGAGTTGAGAGAGTCAGTGATTAGAAGTGATGGCCGATTGATGTTCTCCAAGACGCAGCCGTTAAGATGTCGCTCTTTCTTGTGATTATAATCGACTGCGTAGACAATTTCTTCTTCATCACCATCTTTAACAATCTTCCAGATGGTTCCACCAATCATGTGTCCAGCAGAAAGAGGGGTCACTTGCAGACCCTGGCCTTTACCTGCAGAAGAGAACAGTAAACCTTTGTCAAAATAGCATGAAGAGAAGATACAAAAAAAAAAAAAAAATTTTAAGCAATTATTGCCTTCATTCTCTACTGTTCAGTTTAATAATATTGTTGGCTCAGTTATTTCTTTTGAACCAGGTACAAGTTATCTACCTTGAACATTACTAACTGCTTGAGAATGCACTTTTCTATTTCCAGAAGCTAAAACTATATTAAATTCTACCCACATACAAATTCAGCAACTGAACATCTATCTGATTTTTACCAGAGTTCAAGAGGCATTATTAGAACATTTTCTGAACAGCCAATCATTTTGACATTTTTTGTCAGACAAGACTACTAAAACATCAATAATGTCAATTATTTATTGCAGATTTCTCTATTCGTTTACGCCAGTAACATGTGTATTTTGATTGTGTGAGGAGAATTAATGTAGTTTTTCTTTAGAAAAAAAAATATAGTGGAAAATTCACATTCATGAGAGGTTCTAGCAACTTAAGTGAAAATCTGACATTTTGCAGGTTAAAAGAAAAAAAAAACATTCTGCTAACAAACAAACATATCTGACACAGTCCCAATTTAAGATGGGCTTTCTGAAAAAAAAAAAAAAAAAAAAAAAAAAAAAAAAAAAAAAAAAAAAAAAAACATCAATAATCACTAGATAACCAGAATGACCATCATCAAAAGATGAAAGTTGAGTAAAAGCATAGGACTAACTCGTGCTTGGCTATCGTTGCCTATGCAATTAATTTTCTGGTCTCATTCTAATTTTTTGAAAACCTGTTCCTTGTCATTTTTTCCCAACAGCAAACATGTTTGTGTTTCTCTTATTATTATTCGTCCTTCGTGTTGTAAAAGGTATTTATATGTATATTCTTTTCCTGTCATGAATTGTATTTAAATTTACATACACACATAAACTTTAGATAGACGATCACACGTACATGCACTTGCAAATAGTAGCTCCTTAAGTCCAAGTGGCAATATGCCTGGTTTGGGGTGAACAATAGATGTACGACAAATCACGTTAACACACCGGTTCCTATTGGATCACCAAAGTTAAGCAACAATGAACCTGGTCAATACTAAATGGGTGAACACTTAGGACTTTCAGATGCTGTATGTGCTCTCCGCTTATCTCAGCATTGTTTCCAGTCCTGGACTTCTCCTTGCCACTAGACTCAAGCAGTGTCAATTCAGAAGAGGTGTGGTTGGAGATTGCTCAACCCTTGCCTCACAATTACATGTGCAGCTGCCCTTACAGGGGTATCCTTTGTCTTTCGAGATTAAATAAAGGCATTAATAATCGGGGTGAACAAGAAATTTTTTTTAATTTAATTAGCAATTAGAAAAATCAGAACTTTTCAGGGTTATGAAATCAGAAAAATTTTAGACTGATTTTAGATTCCAAAACCCTTCTTTGTTTTTGTCTTTGTTTTTCATTTTCTGGTACTAATGATAAAATGAAAAATATTTATTGATTTTAAACTACCAGTAAAGCTAAAATTTATAAATCATAAAGTTAGGTAAAAATATCAGTAGAAAAAAATTGCACATGAAAAAAGGGACTGAATTTTACTGTAATCCAAAATAAAAATAAAATAAAAAAGCAACTCTATATTTAGAAATTTGAAAAGAATCGAAATCAGTAATTTCGAACAGGATCTGTAATTGTATCAGAATCAAGAAAAACTATTGGAATCGTCCCATCAGTAGTTTTAATTTATATTCATAAAATTTTATTGGATGCTAATAACTTCTAAAAGTTGACTTGTTTACAAAGAAACCATAATGCATTCTGGTTGATCAGCTGTAAACAGGTTCTAAAACTTATAATCTTTTAATAGATGAAGATTTGCTAAGAATTTAAAAGTCAATTTTGTTCCTGGATATGACCTTAAACTATATCCAATGGTGAGGCCCCAGTTTGCAGGCCTTGGGGAGTGTGAAGCCGCCCTTTAATTGCCATTGCTCTCAGGTCCACTCTGACCCGGAGTCGTAGTACCTGTTTGGGTTCCAACTATGGGGTAAATAGAAACAGACTTGAAAAAAAAAAACATATTCTATTAAAAAATTTTTTTTTCAAAATCACTGGCTTCAGCATTAAATAACCTAAAAAGGGTTGATATGCCATAAAACAAAACAACCAAACAACCAAAAGTCAATTTACATGATTTTTATTCAACAGTATAAATGTTGCAAAGTTCCTTTGAAATTTTGAATATTAACAAGGTAATTAATCTTCCTATTTAATCAACATCTGGAAAGAGTTAGAGAGAAAGAAAAATATATAGTGAGCAGAGAGAGACTAATTTTCGATTTTGCCTTCAACCGACATAAGTCCAGTTCAAACAGACAAAAGTATATAGAAGCTAGAAGTAACGTTAAGAAAGAAATAGCGATAGCTAAGAGAGAATTTACGAAAACCACTAAAAAAACGCATCGAAGCACAAAAACTAGGAACCCGTGACTTCTGGAAAATCTACAACAGTGTAGTAAATAATGGGCAATCAACAATTCCCCCACTAACCAACAATCACGAGTTTGTTTGCTCAGCTACCGAGAAGGCTAACATGCTTGCCAGTCGGTTTGCCTCAAACTCCACACTGGACCCTTCCAACCACCCCCTACCTGACTTTCCTATGCGGACAGACGCCACGCTAGACGATCTGGAAATCACCCCTGCCCAGGTGCATGCAATCATAAAAAACCTTGACACTTCAAAAGCATGTGGACTCGATCTCATCCCAGCTGTGCTATTAAAAAAGTGCTCAGCCGAAGTAGCTCCAGTTCTCTCTAAACTGTACAACAAATGCCTTAATGAATCTTGCTTTCCGGGCTGTTGAAAAACTGCTTCTGTTGTACCAGTATTCAAGAATTCTGACGAAAGAACTGACCCATTAAATTATCGCCCTATTAGCCTCCTCTCACTTTTTGCCAAAATATTTGAGACCTTAATTAACCATACTCTAGTCCATCACCTTACAGATGCGAAACTTCTGACTGACCAACAATATGGATTTAGACAAGCCCGTTCCACAGCAGATATCCTAACTAATCTCTGAACGTATATACCATTCACTGGACAAAGCGGGGAAGGGCAGAGCGGTAGCTCTAGATATATCTAAGGCTTTTGACAGGGTATGGCATGAGGGTCTCCTCCGGAAAATTAGATCATACGGTATCACTGGTAGAATACTTAACATAATTAAATCCTTAGATAAGGGAAAAATCCAGGAGTGGGCTATCCTTGGACCTCTATTGTTCCTGATATTCATAAATGACCTCCCCGACAAAATTGCCTCTGAGATGGGTATATACGCTGATGACAGCACACTCTATAACAGGCACGACAGGAAAACAAATAAACACATATCTAAAGAAATGGCAGAGACACTAGAGGATGACCTCCAATCTGTAGTGGAATGGGGACAAAAATGGATGGTCACGTTCAATGCCGCCAAGACTAAACTAGTTTCATTCAATAATTACAAGAAACCTCCTCTACCACCTATAGCAATGGCCAACGACTCTTTATCCTAGAGTACATCTTTCAAACTCCTTGGCCTAACGTTCACAGGAAACATGAGTTGGAACAGTTACATTGAAAGCATTGCCAGGGCCACTGCAAGGAAGGTGGGCTCTCTCTACCGTGCTAGAAAACTACTAACACCCAAAAGTATCCTGTATCTCTATAAGGCCACCATTCGCCCATGTATGGAATATTGCTGTCATATTTGGGCTGGTGCATCTGCTACTAGTCTCTCACTCCTTGACAAGGTTCAAAATAGAGTCACCAATCTGATAGGCCCTGAACTGGCATCTAAGCTTCAGCCTCTGTCCCATCGACGAAATGTTGCATCCCTCTACCTGTTCTACAAGTATTTTAATGGTGAATGCTCTGACGAACTGCAAGCACTTGTGCCCCCATGACGTGAACACCCTCGACAAACCCGACAGGCTACTAAATACCACCCCCACACTGTAGAGATCCCTAGATGTAAAAGATCTTTCTACTCTAGTAGTTTCTTCCCCAGAACCGCTAGACTCTGGAATTCCATTCCAGGTCCCTGCTTCCCAACTGTACTGACGGGCAGAAGTTCAAGTGAAACGTGAACCGACATCTTGCTGCCCAAATCCCTACATAGTACCCCAGTAGTTGTTGCCCCTGATAGTAGTCCCCTACACCAAAGTGGCAATGTGCCTTGTTTGGGGTGGAGATGTAATAAAAAAATTTTTAAAATTCAAATAATTTAACCAAATCTCAGCGGATGACCCAACAGGTCACTTTTTTTTTTTTTTTCTAGTATGCTATGATTATAAAAAAGCAAAATTCAGTTTTATCACATTGAACAAAGTAACATATATTTAACAAAAGAAATGCTTATAAAGTATGAAAGGCACAGGTAACTATTGCATTCCAAGCAAAAATTATTTGATAAATTTCATGTATCATGCAAAAATAAAGTATCCTCAGCAAAATTTAAGAAAAATTATCAAGCAGAATTTTAATCAAAGATAAAAATTAGAGTTTTTTTCGAAATTCTCCTTTTATTAAAAAACAAAAAAGATTTTCAATTTGTATGATGTACGTATTTATGACAGAACGAAAATATCATATTCCAACAATCACGTAAATTAATCAAGTAGTTTTATTTTTAACAAAGAAAATCAAATTTTACCAGTAAGCAAAAAGGGATCATCTCACGTAACCATCAAATTCAAACTTGTGAGATCAGCCTTGTAATGCTTACGATTTCCCATTAATCATTTAAAATCATTTAAAATTATTTTCTTTAAAAAATAAAAATACTTGATCAATTTACATCCTTTTTGGAATATGATCTTTTTGTTCCATCATGGGTATGTACATCATAAAGATTTTTTTTATACTTTTGTTTTTAATATGAGAGGGGATAGAATTCTGGACAACAACCAAAGTTAGTTTTCGCATTTTGCCAATCCACTATTCATTATTAGTTGGTTAAATGACAGACTGACTTATCTCCCCTTGTTGAATGAAATTGCCACTCTTAACAATAGGGAATACCTACTTGGCCTTCGAGACAAGATCAAAGTGTAGTATCTGTTTTTCAGATGCTGCACTTCAATTTCTTGTTCTCTGTCAGTGGAGGAGAAATCCTTCAGACTGAGACAATTTTTATTTTTGTTCCTTTTCTCCACATTAAAAAAACGACCCTGGTGTCTAACTCTGTCCTGTGGGGAGGCATTGTAAATAGGAACAATGGTGGATCTCCAAAATCCAATAAAATTTATAAAATTCTATTCCATATTTTTTTCCTAATTTTTTGGTGTAGCTACCTATTTATATCAAATAGTTTTCATATAAATTTATTTGAATCTGAAATTTTTACTGGTGTAATGTAATTTTCATTGTTGCCTCCGTCTGCATAAGCACCAAAATTTCGGCTTTGATCTTCCAATTTTACATTAAAATTTCTTTCCTCTCATTTCCACTTCAGCAATGTTGCTGCCCATCCCCTCCTAATTGATTTCATATGATTTGCTACAATTTAGTCTACGTTATTTCATGGAAAGTCTTCTGTTTTTCATTTATTTTACACTGACAGTGTACTCAGTCTTGCCCAGTCGTAAAATATGCTTAAATATATATAGTGCCTTGTTTAGGATGCGAAAAAAAAAAAAAGTTTAAAAAAAAAAAAGAGGAAAAAAACAGTTTAACAAAAGAAAAGAAAAAACTCGTTTCAAAAAAAAAAAAAAAAATGAATAAATAAATACTTCTTACCTTTCAAACTGACTGTTTGACTGTATTTTAATTGTGTTATTTTATCAAAAGCCGCATCGATGTCATCCAAAGTGAAGATATCAAAGTCCTCAGTATTATGTCTCGACTGGTAGAGGTCATACATAAACATCTGTCCCATTTTGTAGACAGGAATAGTGGCAAAAACAGGACAGGAGAGGCCACACTTGCCAACCATATATGGCAGAGCACCTAGGTGATTGTGATCGGGATAGCTTAGCAAGACGGCATCAATGAGATGAGCGTGACGTTTTACCTCACGAATATATGTCATATTGAAATCCTCATTCCAGCCACAGTCGAGGAGAAAGCGGAACTCATCCACTTGTAGGAGGTAGCAAGGGGGAGACTCATCATACGCACCGGAGAACACTTGTAATTTAACAATCGAGGTCATGACGACAGGGGTCAAAAGGAAACTTCTTCTTTCGATTAATCTGGAAAAGAAAAAGAAATTCTATACATCAACGAGACTATAAACGAGGGGTGGTCAACCTTTGACAAATGTGCCGAAACTAATGTATTGAATCTCAAGAGATAAAAAACATGCCTGCTCATACAAAAAAAATAAATAAACCGATTTCTTAAAAAAGTTCAAAAGCAATAGCAACAATCAGCAAAATCTCACCCCTCCCCCCCCAAACTGTAAATGCTAGAAAGCCTTCTACTTTAATAGTTTCTTCCCTCGAGCTGTTAAACTTCGGAATTCCCTCCCAGGTTCCTGCTTCATGGACTGTACAAAAGTTCTAGAAGTAAACCATAACAAAAAAAAAAAAAAAAAAAAAAAAGAATTCGATTAAAATTAATTATAATTCGAAACATAAGAAAATAGTTGTAATATTTGGACTACTATTTTTATCTTGGTTGTTTTTAGTTATAGAAATCGCTCCAGACTAGGCATGACGCCACTTGATGTAAGACGCTAACCATGATGAAAGATGATTATTGCAAAGGTAGGAGATGCCTATTGACCTTAGTCCTGAGAAGATCAAAGTTATAGGTAGGAGGAAAACAGTCAGCAGAAAGAAAGTTCCAACAAGCATGCAGTTTTTAGAAATAAACTACTCAAATAGAAAACTGTATTACAATAGGGTATCAAAATAAAAAAAAATTGATGAGAACACCAGACCAATTAAGAAATAGATCAGACAATTCTGAAGAAAACATGTCATAATAGTAGTCATAGAAAAGACTGAGACATCTCGTCTGAGAAAAAGAAATGATTTGGCCAATCAAATTACAAATACATTCTGGTGTCTAACTCTGTCCCGTGGGGAGGCATAGTAAATAGGTAAATAACTCTTAGAGATTCATCAGCTCAAATATGATAACAGAACTCCAGAGACGATTTGGTGGTAGACATTCACAATGTGCTTGTCTGTTGTCAAATAGATGGTCATCCGCACAAACATGCTATTCTCCGAGACGCTACGACACTTTCGTTGGACACCACAGGAACTACTGCTACCCATGGGAATAGCAGGATAGTTTATCAAGGTTTACTCCTCTAGATCTGACGTGTTCTGTCTATGGCAGGGTGTGACTCTTCGCCATGCACAGAGGATCATTTATTCATTTGCAAGCGCAAAATGTACTATTTTATGCAACCGCATAGTGCTGAGTGCATGGAAACCAATCAAGAATGCTACAGAAAGCAGAGATAAACAAATGAAGCATGCATGGTCCACCCTGAGTGCACAGTGAACAAGGTATAAAAAATGACTAAGTTCAGCATTTACCCACCCACCCCCATTTAGCCCCAAAAGTCCCCAGGGGATGTCAAATCCTGGTGAAAATGAAAAAACGGTGCAGTTTTAGCCCTTAACATATGTAAATGTAAATTTCAGTTCTACACCATGCAAAAAATAAAATGACTAAGTTCATTATTTGCCCCCTCCCCAATTTAGCCCCAAAAGTCCTCAAGGCCTTAACATATTTACATTTGAGTTCAGCACCATGCAAAACTGCTGAGTAGACATACACAGAAAATTTTTGACAAATATGGTAAAATAGTCCCAAAAGTGGAGAGTTTTTATTAGCCCTAAGAGACCCTGAGGTACACCCAAGAGTTATCGTGAAGTATAGACAAACAAAATTATATAGAAATCAGTTACAACTTTTCAGAAAGTTTTATAAAAATCCAAGGCCTCTTTTTTTTTTTTAATAAGCACAAAAGTGTCAATTTTAGTTATTTTAACCTGAAAGGCACCTGTAGGGGTGTTGTGTAGTCGGAGTACATATCGGAGACACAAAATACAGAAGATGATAATGACATTTATATACAGTTTACATCACGACGACGACTGTGACGATTCTTCATATTATTAATACGGAGCTGAGACATTTATGTAACAGTTCTGGTTAACATAGATAGAGGGGAGATACATTATTGATGACAATGGAGGGAACACATAATACTTTGAGGGAGTTATACACAAAGTTTGTTTACAAGATGATAGACAAAACATATTTACCTTTCAGTTGTAATAATGACGACAAGTTTACAAATATAGATGATTCTTTATTCATAGGAGCTGGATGATGATGATGGTCAGGGATTCAAGCTTTCTCAATCACATTGTCCTATCTTCCCTACTTTTAGCCTCCAAGAGGCGTGAGCTCCTAGCGTGGCCAACTCAAGCTCTCTCTGACTCAGTCTCTCACTGTGACTTTCTCTAACTTCGAACCCTATTTATTCACATGGATTTTATCTATGTATGTCCAAACACACTTTTGGCAAACAAAGAATTCCTCAATTGCATTGGTTTCATTTAACCTATTAATCATTATTTCTAAACTCGTATTGTCCATTCTTTTAACTGACATATTTAATATCTAGTTATTTCTAAAACAATGAACAATCGACTGCATTCCTAAATTAAATATCTATCTCTGACATAAATAATATTTAGTTATTTGCAAGAACGATAACAATCGTTCTGCATTCCTAGGTTTTCAATATGTATTCTTTTTAAACTTTTCTTAATGGGTTCGATTCTAACCTTTTCCAAATATCATTTTCTACTTATCTAGTTTGCTTTCTTACTAACTGGAGTCTGTCCATTTTCATAACAGGGGTGGCAACCAGAGTTTTCCTGGAAAATCCTTTCTGCTACTATTTTTACTCATTATGCTTAAGTTTGTGCAAAATTTCCAAAAATTCCAAAGTGTAGTTATTGAGAAAAGTGCGGACAGACAAACGGACGAGGGTGAATTTACAGGTCCTCCCTCCTTTTGTTGGGGGGGACCAACAATAATAAATGATTTATTTAACAATTTTACAACTGAAGAAATAACTGAATGAGGAGGATTTCGACAAATTTCGGTCGCACCTCTATTTTGGATTTACCACTTTGTTATATCATCTAATATATAAAAGCGAAAATTTGTGTCTGTGTTTGTATATCTGGCAAAAACACATCAAACAATGACAAAACTAGTATCATATATATATATATATATATATATATATATATAGGCAGGTGCAGATAATCCTGCTATAACCTCTTTCACCAAAACAAAATAAAAACTGTACAAGTCAAAGAATCTTTACTTTACTGATCTTTTTTTTTTGTTCTTACAAAGGAGTCAACACTTATCAAGGGCCGGAAGCCACTCGAGGATAAGGGCTAGTGAATGAAAGTTGGTAATGACTGCAGACAGAAAAGATAAACTAAATATCAAAACAGATACTATATTTTGATTCTGTTAGAAATGTAACGTCGCAGTTATGCTCAAACCGTGTTTGTTATAGTTCAAACCTCTCTCGGAGCCCACGCCGTCTGGTACCATCAAAAAGGAACAAAAAAATAAAAATAAATAAATGTGACTCAGCATTTTTTTTCCTGGTTTAACGAAAGACATTTATTACCATGCTTATTTCTGTTTTTGTTTCACTCTTCATTCCATCTGCCTAACAAACAAAACCCTGCCGTCTCGACACCAGCTTAAAAGTTTCGTCGCCATCACAGGGCCACATGTCCCTCTCATCCGGGTGTGTTTCTCTTTCTGCTTCGGCCTCGTGCTGGCCATAGACAGGCATTTCTTGCCTTCAACTTTCACACGTCTATCTTGCTCGGCGTGCACTTTGCTTTTCCCTGACCACATGGTGTCCTTTTTCTTTTTCCCATCACTCAAGCCTGCACACGCTTCCTAATTTGCATATGTGCTTTTTCGGCTACTGCTGCTAATATCTTCACAAGCCAGCTATCCTACAACTCCTGCTGATATTTCCCCATGCACTCATATGTGCTTTGTTACAAAAGTAGTTATCAGTAAATCATTTACTTGTGTAGTTATCTATTTTTAATTTGAAAATATTGTTTATTGTTGGTACATTTGTTTTTGCGCATTGATTTTCTTTTTCCTTTTTCATGAGAGCTTTAAGTTTTTGTGTTTTTATCTTAGTACTAACAGGCCACTTAAATATGATATTTTAACTTATGCAGATTTTGTATTTATTATTATAAAGCTTATTCTCTATTGATTATTATATTGTACCCAATATATAGAAGTAATTTTTTTTAAAAAGTATGACTTGTGTGTGATCAGCTACAATCGAAACCGTAACATACAGCTATAGTCTCCAGCGTTATTCTTTAGAGTTACGTTCATATGCATATCAAAACTTAAATAAATTAATGTAATTAAACGTATAAATGTATATTCGCACATGCATAGAAGATACATGTTTAATCGACTTATGCTAGCCAAGTTTCAATTTTTCAATTTTGACCCCTTAGCAGCTATTTTGAATTTGTTCCACAAAGCACCTGTTTCATAGTGCAGAAATATTCATGTGATAATTATGTCAATTTTTTAATTTATTCCACCCTCAAATCATCAGAAGAAAAAAAACTCATCAACTTTCAAAGAAAATGAAGGAATATGGGCATGATAACAAAATTCAAAAATTGGAAGAGATGTAGCAATAGTGTTTTCTTTTAGTTACGCCATCATTGAATTTTTCAAACGATTGCAATTTCTCTTCAGATTTTCAGATTCTGTAATCATGCTCATAATCCTTTATTTTCCGGCGGGTGCTTTCAGGATTTGAACATTTTAACATACTTAAAAGAAATAAATGGTAAGATGGACAACATCTTGAAATTTGGAATATAGACTTTTTGTCTATATATATATATATATATATATATATAGGAAGTTAAAAGAATAAGATTGATTTTTAAAGAGGAAACATATTGGTATAATGAAAAGCTTAAATATGAAAAAATAAAAAAACTATAAAAATAAATACCAATGCATATAGATTTATTCGCTTATTTAATACTAGCAGGGGTACCCGGTGTTGCCCGGGTGTTTGGAGGTGTAAAAGAAACAAAAAATGTGTTAGTATAGTGAAGCAGGCTCGAACCCGTGACGCGATGATGCAAAGTCAGAAAAGAAAGTAAACGTGACATTTTACCACTACGAGGCCATAGGAAGTGAAAAGCATTCAAATTTAGCGATGTCAATCAAAAAGTTGACTTGCTAAGTGAATACGCTAGTACAGAAATGAAAGTTGGCTGAAGGCCAGTTCAGCTTTCCACTGTTTCATTTATTTGTTTCTCCACGAAAAAGGGAGAGCTCTCAAATGAACCGCAATTGTCTGATATGAACCGCAATTGTCTGATATGAAGGGTATTCCCCACATTGATCAAAGCTGATTGCCTTTTAAGACGTGTTAGCCACGAAGGCCAGCGAGCTGATCTGATTCAATTCAGTGTCAGTTTATTTATACAAAAAAGACAAACAAACACTGAAAACCAGTTTTTTTTTTTTTAAACTCCCTCAAAATAAATGTAGAGATAACGACCGCTCGCAAATCATAGATATTACAATCTAGGGAGTATATAAAAAGTTCTAAAATATAGTACCCCCCTCCCCGAGAACCCCAGCAAAAAAAAAAAAAAAAAAAAAAAAAAAAAAAACTTTGCTGGACATACAAAAATGCACGCGGCCGTTTTGCCTTATATATATATATATATAGAGAGAGAGAGAGAGAGAGATGGATGTTACATCAATCATGGGTGTAGGATAAGTAAAACTCTTTATACCATGATATTTTGAAGCCTAATGCTTCTCATCAGAAGAGGAGAGAAGATTCTAGATAACATTAGGGATGCTACATCTAGTGATAGTTACATCGGGAGCAAAATAATTGAGCATGAGAGGGAAAGGGTAATATATTGACCAATTGTTGGGGGAGGGAAATGGGATAACTACAGTAATCTATGCGATAGAGGAGGACTACAGCTGATATTACAAAATGAATATAGGTGGATACCGTGTATGCTATGGTAGTGTATTAAGTGAGTGTACTATATATGTGTGCCAATGTGCATCTATACTATAGGGAAGAATATAGAAGTGATTGAAGGTAAAGGTTTTTTTTAATTATGCAGAGTTAGAGGTTATAACTAGAAAAGGGGTTTTCTTGAAGTAGAAGACTTATGCTAAGTCTATATATATATTAGAAGGGGTATCGGAATTACAACTTAGTAATTAAATGAAGTATAAATTATAAAATAAAAAGATATAAAAGATGAAAAGAAAAAATACAAATGAATAAAATAAAGGATAAACAAATGGTAGAATAAAAAGATAAAAATATAAAGGAATAAGGGAGGAAAAAGTATAAAAAAGTATAAAATTATTAAAAAATATAAAAATATAAGTACAAAAAGTAGTAAATATAAAAAATAAAAATAAAATCCAAAGTAAAATGAGACAAAATAAAAATAAAAGAAGAAAAATTTTACAGTGAGAGAAAGGAATAGATATGTTATCCAGTGTTCTTAGGTTCAAGTTGAATGCAAAGTAGTTATAGAAATACCTTTTTTTTTTATATTCTTAATGAACAGAAGCTCTGTAGTGAATTAGGGCAGTTCAGTTTCAAAATCCAATTCACGAAGCAAATTCAGAGTAGAGTGTAGCAGTCGTTGATGGAATTTTAAATTCCTTTTAATATAGTAAAGCAAGAAAAAGAATATAATATAGAAGGACAAGTAGATTAAATGATTTATTTAACAATTTCACAGCTGAAAGAATTACTATTGAATGATGAGGATTTAAGCCGATTATGGTAGCATCCTCCATCTTTGATTTCTCACGGTTATGTCATCTGGTGTAAGTTTGAGTAGAGCAGGCTTTGTTGATTGAAGTAATTTTCTAAGAAAGACAGGTCACCAATTCATAGAGCAAATCCCTATTGAATTGGGAGAGAGGGGCATGTGAGAGCATGGATATCTGACAGAGGTTAGAGATCAAAGAAACTATATTCTTTCAGCAAAAATACCATCAAGGAGCCATCAGATCTAGTCACTTGAATATTTTTTTTTTTTTTTTTTTTTAAATAATTACACCACGTTTTCACTTTTTATTCAGTTTTAACATAAAATTCGAATTCAGCGGCCATTTTCTTTTAAGGCAGCTGTGTCTACACATTACCCATATATTCATTAGCTTTACAGGCTCATATGAGACAAATTAAAAAAGTTTATTTTTTTAAATATCAGGTGTGCAAATTAGTGCAAAGTTTTGACAAAAGAATCATTTAAAAAACTTTCCTTTCATTTTTTTCTTTAGTCGAATTAAAATTTTTTTTTGTTGTACGTTTCTTGCCATAACAATTTTCACTAAAAAAATGTAAATAAGATATTTTATGTGATGCAGTTTTGTTATTGCAAAGAAAAATTTTAGTGAAATCATTTTCAGTAATCTCAACACTAATTCTAAATTTAGCATGACAATACAAAAAAGAATATATAAAACATACATATATCGTCTATATATGTAGAAAAGTAAGAATGCGTGTGTGAGGACACTTCTCAACCTATGTACTCAACATTTTTGATCTACATTTGAAATTCGGAATATAGGATATTCAGACATATGGAAAATTAATCGGTTTTTATCTGGAAAAAAAAGGGCTGCTAAGAGGTCAAAGTTGGAAAATTGTTACATGGGAGTCAGATTTTTATCTACTCGCTGTTTCACGAATGCACATGCGTCACATTAAAGATTACTCATGTTAAGAATAAGTAGGATCGTGTCACGCTGGTCTAATGGTTATCATACTTGACTCTCTGTAAGTTTTGATTTCAATCTCAGCTACAATATTTTTTTTATTATTTTTTTACGTACAGGAAGTGACTGGTTTAGAAAAAAAAACATAATACTAGCATGTACATGTCTCAGTTTCTGTATTAATTAAAATATAATTAATATGTGTATTTTACGACCAGGCTAGTAATTTAAAAAGTAAAATTGGCTTTTAATTTCAAATAGCGGTTATTTGTAAAATATATAAATATAAAAATAAATATCTATTCCATTCTTATTGTAATCAATAATACTTTCTGGTCAGGAAGTGAGTGATTATTTTACATTATATTTATAAAGTAAAGTGACACTCCCGCCTCCCCACTTAACAAAACTCTAAATTTTCTTGTTTGTTTTTCATTTTTCAAGTTATTTTCAGGATGTTGACATAACGACAAAAAAACAAAAAAAAAATCATTTTTCGTTTTCTGTTGACAGTGTGGATGCAAAGGTTACAATTTTTATTTTTAATATTCACATCAACTTAATTTTTTTTAAATGAGACTATGGGTTTTTTGGGGTTTTTTTTTTTTTTTTTACATGGAGTTCACCACTTATCAAGGCCCAATGGCCACTCAGGGATAAGGGTTATTGTGTGTACAGTAATCAAAGGGATAGTGTAGCAATAGTATTGGAGAAATTGTGAGGTGTCATTACTTGGGGGGGGGCGGTTCATCAGGAATTTGTTTATGTTGGACTTGAAGACATCCAGGTTGAAGTCGGGAGGGAAACAGGCCAGCGGAACAGAGTTCCACAGGCGTGCAGTTCTAAGAAAGAAGCTTTGTTCATGGTATCTACGTTTTGATTTAGGCACAGATAGGGAGTGGGGAAAATTATTGATGGTGGTTTCAGCTAGTCGGGTGTTTTTTGAAAAAGATTGGCGAGGGGGGACCGGAGAATGGAGCTCAGACAAGCACCTGCCATGGAAATAACGATAGAACAATGACAGGCTCGCTATGTCTCTTCTGTGGGAAAGAGGTTGCAGGGTAGAGAAAAGGGCATCCCCCACCAAGCCACGAAGTCTATTTTGTACTCTGTCAAGGCAAGATAGGCTGTTTTTAGCAGCCCCCGCCCAGATGTGGCAGCAGTACTCCATCTTTGGACGTACTTGGCTCTTATATAGATAGAGAATTGCATCATTAGTGAGATATCTTCTGGAGCGGTAGAAGGATCCCACCATTTTCCCAGCAACCTTGCCCACAGACTTGATGTATGTGTTCCATTTAAGATCAGGTGTAAAGGTCAAACCCAGGAGCTTATCAAAGCCTGGGGCCTCCCTTAAACGAGAGCCATCCATTTCAATTGATGCCAGATGGGGATCAGAGTGTTTATGATGTAGAGATAGGAGCTTGGTCTTAGATGCATTAAAGGTAACCAGCCACCTCTTTCCCACTGTACCACGCGCTCAAGATCAGAGGAGAGTGAATCAGAGAGAACATCATCATTTACAGCCTTTGATGTGTTGCCATAGATGGTCGTGTCATCAGCATAGATGTCAACGAAAGATTTTAGTATGTGTTTTGGGAGATCATTGATGTAGATCAGGAAGAGAGTTGGGCCCAGTATGGACCCCTGAGGGACTCCAGCATTAATACTGTGGGTCTCTGATTTCTGCCCATCAACCATTACTCTTATGAGCCTATCTGAGAGAAATGACTTAATGATAGAGAAAACATTTCCAGTTATACCATAGCTGGAAATCTTGTGTAGTAGGCCTTTATGCCAAACCTTATTGAAGGCCTTTGATATGTCGAGAGCAATTGCCCTAGAAATGAAGCCTTTGTCGAGAGATTCACTAATCCTATGAGATATAACTGTTAGCACATCTGCTGTAGATCTAGCAGAGCGGAAACCATATTGCGTGTCGCTAAGAAAGTTATTTCTGCTGAGGTGGTTGACTACTTCTCTATTTATTGTGGATTCCAGCAACTTACTCATGACACACAGGAGACTTATTGGTCTGTACTTAGAGGGGGATGACTTATCTCCTGAATTCTTAAATACAGGGCATACTAATGAGATTTTCCAGGGTGTTGGGAAGCACTACTCCTTAAGGCAACGCTTAAACAGTTTGGAAAGTATGGGGGCAAGTTCTGGTTGTAATTTTTTTAACACTATAATTGGAATACCGTCGGGACCAGTTGCTTTACTGGAGTCAAGGTTCTTGATTAGCTTGGCGACCTCACGCACTGATATTTGTATGTGCCTCCACAAAAATGCACCAATGGAAATCATTAATGAAATTCAAAATTTCAGATGCAGTCTAACCATATTTCGTACAAACTAGCAAGTTGCCAGGTCATAAAATATGCATAAATATATTACAATTTATACAAATTCCTCACTTATTATCATACAGGCATTTCTCTATTGATTATTATTATTATCCCATATATAGTAATGATCTCAAAAGTTATTAAAAAAAAAGGTCTTGGATACCATACACTCGAATCGAAACCGAAACTTTTAGTGCTCCAGCCTTAATCTAGCAATACACATGGCCGTTAAAATGCTTTGGATAATCACAGATTTCAAGGGGCTTCTGCTAAAATAGTCAAATTTTTAAAACCAAAGCACTTTAAGTCTTCAAAATATCAGTTTTGTTTGGAAATGAATATACTTTCAAATGAATAACATACATTATATATTTTTAGAGTTTTAAGCAAATAAAGCGATAAAAATGTGAACATCATAAAACAGCATTTTCGGTAAGATTTTGTAACAACACACCCTAATTTCTAAACATTCATACCGTGTTCCTGTTAAGAATTTTTTAATGAAATTTGGAAATTAGCCAAAAGAGATGTCATTTTTAATAATTTCGAGCGTCCAAAATTCATTTTACCACTCGTTTTTTTGTTGTGTTAAAAAAAATATTTCAAAATGATGACTATTGAAAGTTTTGAAAAAAATTTTCTTCGGGCACTCACTATTAAAAACAATCTTTTTACTATGTTTATTTGTTAAAAAGATGATTGGACAGTGTTTTCTCTAGTGGTACGTAGTAATTTAAAAACATGATATCCGAAAAAAAATCGCTATGAATTTGAATCAAGACTTCTGTAGTATTAGTGATAGTAGCAGCAGCAGCAATAAGCATGGCGTAAACAGACGTTTTGTTTTTGTTGTTTATTTTTATTCCAGATCGATTTTTTTTTCAAATCTTACATGTTTAGTTATAGCTATTTTTTTATCAACCATACAAATATTTTTAAAAATTGGGTAGTATTAAATTTTAAAATATTTTAACAAGCGAAAATGTGAATTATCATTGTTTTGGTTCACGTGTACGAACAGTACTCACACTTCTAATTTTCGTCCCTTAAAAAATATTTTCAGTGAATTATCGAATGGAAACTAATCTACCCGATTATTAAAAAAAATAAAAATAAAAAAAAATAATCAATATTTAAATATTTGTAGGAGGTGCTCAGTTAAAAAATAACAACGGTAGGAAAAGACATGAAATGTAATTAAAAATCAAAATAACATTAATTCAAATTTTTTAACAATTTGCCAGTTTTAGCAAAAACTTGTTTCTTTTTTATATTTAAATAGAATTTAAATACTTGATATTTTTCCAAGCATCATGTTTTTTGTTAGAGGGACGTCACTTTTTTAAATAACATTTATTTTTGTCTGTTTGTGATAATTCTTGTAAAGTTTCACAATGAGTATCAAACACCCTCTAAAAAAAAAATGAAAAAAAAAAAAAAAAACTCGCTTAATTCTATGTCTAATCCTAGGTATGAGTGGCAAGCCTCCTCCTAAAACCTTTAGCCTTAACAATAACGCTAAGTACAAGTGGCAGAGTTCCCCACTAAACAAACTTCCTCTGTGAGCTCATATAAACGTAAAAAAAAAAAAAAAAAAAAAGCATAAAAACGTTTAAAGAAAAGTGCACATGATTAATCCCCCCCCCAAAAAAAAAATAAATTGGTCAACTGTCCTAAAACGCTAGGATCATCTTGAAATGGTGAATTATTTTACATTTATGTGAAACCAACCCCCACTCTAAATTCTAAAATTGTTTTTGTTTTGTTTCTATCAAGTCTTCAGGATGTTCACACATAATTTTCTTTAGCCCTATCATTAACGGAAAGTCAGAGTGGCAACCTCCTCACCTTCTCATAATTGCACAAAGACCCTCTTAAAACCACGTATAATCACCTTTTAGAAAACAAACAAACAAAAAAAAAACGCCCAGGATTTATCTTTCATAGGAAAAGGGGGGGGGGTAACTGCCCTAAAACGTTTGAATGATTCAAAATGAGAAATCATTTTACATTAAATTCTAAAATAATTTTTATCTTTTATTAAAGTTTTTCAAGTTGTTCACATGCAATTGTCTATAAAGGTAGAATCACATATTTTGGAGAGGTGGTCAGATGGGGAGGTGTAACAGAAGGTATTAATCTACAATAATACCAAAGAAATATTGCAATATATTCATTTTTAGCCAATCCTAGATTTCGATTTCAGTTTTTGGCATATAAAATGCATCACAACTAAACTTTCAGTTCTCTAACTTCTTTTCTTTTAATGAATACATGGCATTTTTAAGCAATCGCAGCATATTTATGTGCATTTACTGCAGATTATTTGGAAACCATTCATTTCTGCAGATTGTCAATAGCATATTCAGATTTCTTGCAGAAAAATACACTTATATGGCAAATTTCATTGCTTAGTCTTGTGTTTTAACAAAGATATAGCATTTTTACTGAAAAAGTAGTGCAAAAAATGTGACAAAACGCATATGGTTTAAAGAGGGGAAAATATCCAAACATGCAGGGCATAAAAATAGTCATAACTTCCTTGATTTTAATTGGATTTTAAAAATTTAAAGATTCTTTCTTAGCTTATCAAACTCTTTCTATATATACCAATATTGAAATATTTTAAGCCATTTAAATTTTTTTCCCGTGTATTGCTACTATTATTTATTTCACCAGCATTATCTTTGGAGCTACCTAAAGATGAACATGAAAGGTTCAAATTTAAATGACTTTGGGCTATGAATGTTTAATTTTGCACATGTACAAAAAAATACAGCAGGAGTAATGTTTTATTTGACTTACCCTGCCACACTGAAATGTTTTGTTTTAAATTTTTACCACTTAGCAGCAATTTTTGCCAAATAAAAACCAAATTGAAAGTGTGCTACAGGTCCAAATACCCTATATATCAAATTTCAACTTTGTAGATCAAATATTCAAATAGGAGTTTGCTCGGGCCCAATGTACTGTTCATAACTTTATGTGCACATATATATATATATATATATATATATATTAAAAAGTTGGACTCATGGCCAGGTAACCTACATTTAAAATTTCAAGTCTTTAGGCCCAAAATTGGCGGAGTTTGGTAGAGTCTGCAAAGATCAACTTTTTCAACTTTGACCTCTTGGCAGTCAAATTTTCGCCCATAAACTGATTGAAAAGCTTGCTCTATGTCACTTTATGTAAAATTTCAAATGTTTAGGCCAAAAATTGGCTAAGTAGAGACTGCAGAGGTCAAATTGTTTTTAAACTTTGACCCAAATTTTGATCCCTTAACATTTATTGTTTTGAGCTCAAATCAAAAAGTTTGATCCATGTCCAAGTGGAAGAGTTTGGTAGAGTTTTCAAAGGTCAAATCGTTGAACTTTGACCCCTTGACAGCCAAATTTCTGGCCGAAAACCGATTAAAAAGATTTTAACAAATCTCAATACCACTTATGTCAAATCTCGAATCTGTAGACTGAAAATTGACAGAGTAGTTTGGTAGGGAAATATACACACACACACAATTTCACTTATATATGCACATATATAAATATTGTGTGCTATAATGTTTTCATTTTAAATTTTACAGTTATGCAGAATGTAGAAACTATGCATAAATAGAATCCAGCATAACAGTGAAATGAAACCAATCTAAGAAATCATAAAACATGAATAAGTACTTAATTAAAGCTTGCTTTTCAAAGGAATATACAAATTAATTAACCTTCATATGTAGTCACTCGCATATCCATGATTGATTATATTAAAAAGTTCATTTTAATAATTTTTAAATAGAAAAAGTAGGTTTTTAATATCAACGACAGGAAAAAAACTCAACTTTATAGGTATATAGATAAACTCCAACCTATGCCTGACTTATCTACCAAGTTTCAGTCGTGGAGTTCCAACAATTCAATAATAAACAACTAAATATTAATTTATTTATTGCGGACTATTATTCTCATCTTAATTAGTTGTTTCACGTTTCGGCCAACTATTCCTCTGGCCTTCGTCAGATGGTTAACACAACGGATAGGAACTTCGAATCTCCTAATTGCATTCTCAGCAATCAATGCCACCCGTAGTTGTTGTCGTCTCATCACGTTTTTGGCCAAGTAAGCCTCTGGCCGGCATTGGGTAGGATTGAAACCGCTATCTTCAGACAATTCTCAACTGGAACTGTAGAGATTCAATGTCTATCAACTGCGCCACGGGCCTCAAAGGGTGATCATGGTTGGATTTATTTACCTTATAAATCCATGTTTATTTATTATCTGATCTTCCATGGTCGGGTCGGTGCTGAATGGTATATATATATATATATATATATATATATTTATATATATATATTATTTTTATTGGAATTCATTATTGAGATGAGTATTATTTATATTAATTTATTTACTGCGGACTATTATTCTCATCTTTATTAATTGTTGTTTCACGACGTGGTGAGACAACAACAACTACGGATGGCAGTGATTGCTAAGAATGCAGTTAGGAGATTCAAAGTTCCTATGTCGCGATTACCACCTGACGAAGGCCAGAGGAAACGTTGGTTGAAACGTTGTGAAACAACAACTATTAAAAGATGAGAATAATAGTCCGCAATAAATTATTATAAATAATACTCATCTCAATAATAAATTCCAATTAAAATAATATAACTAAATATGTCATCCAATATTGTCAATAACTTTGATACACTCCGCTCTTGATTTGACTGCCATGGATTTTTTTAAATTCCAAAATGATCTGAAGGATTGTTTTGACAGACATTATGTTTGAGAAAATATCCCACAGATGAAAACCTGGGAGCTTATGATCTGGTGAGTGTGAAGCCCATTCAGAATCACAATTCACACTGATTAGACAATCACCAAAGTCAAATTTCATATCACTGAACGGCGATAAAACAAAAACTGTGGAACATTCATAGCTTATTCTTTGTGGAAAAGTCAAGCATAGACAAGAGTTTATTTGTACGAAATATTGTTAGAATTGTAGAAAGGATTGTAAATCTTATTAAAGGTTTCATTGGTAACAATTTCGAGGGATCACACTGCATTATTTAATAATAATAAAGTTTTTTTTTTGTTTTTCTTGGGGCAGGGGTCCGAAAGGAAGAGATAATGCTGGTGAGGATGACTAGAGATAAAACAAATTTGTTTATCTATGAGGTGACTTCAATAAATTTCCATACAATTTTTGTATGGGCACTTTTGATAATACACACATGATATTATAGCCCCCCCCCCCCTCACTTCAAAGTAATCTTTTCCGCCTGCAAATGTACTTGTACCATTCCAACAACTTCTTGAACGTCCCATGGAAGTCCTTTTGGGTGAGCGTGTCAACGACCCTCATCACAGTCTATTTCATCTCAATTGTCTCATGAGCTAATTTCATCTTTGAGGGCCTCAAGTTTACTATTCCTGCTTCCTAGCACATGTAGCATTTGTGGGACATTCTCTTCACTGAAACGAGGCCCATCATGTGTCTTCACCCTCTCAATGATGAGATTTTTTCTTATCGCTTGCTTCCTTGCATTTTTCTCCTTTTCTTGTTTTGTTTTCTCCAGTTGTTGCTTTCTCTTCTGAAGTACCACCTTCTGAAATGCCTGGTGTTTAATTTGGACTTCTTTAGATTTGGATCCATACAATCCAAGCAACTTGTTCCTTTTCAGATTTACTATCAAGCCAAATTGAAGTCTTGTTTTTCTTCAGCATATTGATGGTGCTATGGTGGTGTAAAGATGCATGTCGTCTCTTGAAAATGCTAAAATCCAAATCCCTAAAGCATTCTTCTATCAAATTGGTTATCTGACTATGCTACATTTGCTGACGTTTCTTTTCATCTTTAATGTCATAGTCTTCCACCTGGCAGGAAGTCTGTCATCTTTGTATGCTGAACAAAGTCTGTGAAGTAAACTTTGAACAATAGTCTTCTTTTGTGCATCCATTTTGTAGAGGGCAGAAAAACAGGGCTGTTTAAATTGATGCTAAAAAGTGGTGAAAAGTTGCCATCTGTCAATTGTTTGGTATCATGTTCCCATCTTCCAAGAGCAGCATTCATTTTCACAACATAGCAAAAGAAGTCCAAGTATTTTGGTTGTCTGCTGAGTAGGATCCAGTAAGGTCCAGTAACTTTGTGGTATAACAGTCCAAGTACAACCATGGCACAGTCAATTGAACCACTCCTCACGTCATGAAGCACACTTTCTTGCTTGAGATTCATGATGCCATGAAATCTTGAAAAAAATGTCACAATATCATTTCGATGATAGTGAAGTGAAGCAGCAGCCTGAAAAAGGTTGTTAAACCTATTCCCTCTAAAACTTGTTATGCTAGAATTTTATGACTGAAGGTGACAATAGGCTTCCCATGAGGCTCTGCATCCATTTTTCTCATCACCTCTTGGTCCCAACACATCACAAGCAGTCCTGATAAACCGATATGCTGCATTTTCTGAACTTGAAGAAAACCTTTTGAATTTTTCAAGACCATCTCTGCCGATTTTCTCATTCAGATGTTGTTCCCATTTTCTAAATACTTTTTCGGATTCAGAACTGAGGCCAAGAAGGAAGTGAGCATTACAATGCAAAAACTCCAGGTTTTCATCAATGCCAAGCCAAGTGTATTCATTCTCTGCATGTTAAAGGCTTTGTCGAATGACTTCATGACACTTGCTCTGTCACTCATAAGACCAGTCAGATTCTGTAACATTGACCAGAATACAGTATCCACTTCACTATCAGTATAGAGATCAGCCAACTCCTGGAGCAGATTAAAGGCTACATCAACAAGTGTATCTGAATCTTCCTTGAATACTGAAGTGAATCCACATGAAACAACTGACCACTATCTGCTGAAAGTTGGTGTCCCACAATCTTTTGACGTTTCCTAGTTGTTCCATCAGAATATAAGTCTACATTGCTCGATTGCAGTAATGCTTCAGCTATCTGTTGTTTGGCAAGGGCATGCCCTTTGTCAGCATACCTTAGAGATGATCGCTCTAATGGCAGGTCTTTTGAATCTACAGCTGTGTGAAAGATGTGTCTTGCTACAATATCAATTATCTTTTCACAATTCTTGCCAGATACTTCTGCTTGCCCTATCAATTCAATGACACACTTGATGACATCTTTGGTGTACCGGTTGCTATTATGTTCTTTCATAGAAACATATTTTTTTTTTATTTTTTTTTTTACATAGGCATCACCACTTATCAAGGCCAAGAGACCACTCTAGGATAAGGGTTAAAGAGTGTACAGTAGAAATTGGACAATACAGTAATCGTTAGTAATGGAAATTCAGTAAATTTGTTAACTTATATGGAACGGCTCATCAAAAACTTGTTTATGGTAAACTTGAAGACAACCATATTTTAATCAGCTGGAAAGCAGGAAAACAGAAGATAATTCCATAGGTGTGCAGTTCTAAGAAAGAAGCTTTGCTCATGGAATCTACGTTTAGGTTTAGGCATAGATAAAGAGTGGGGGAAATTATTGATAGTGTTTTCTGCTAGACAGGTGTTTCTTATGAAAGATTGGCAAGGGGGACCATAGATTGGAGCTCAGCCGATCACTTGCCATGAAAATAACGATAAAGCAGAGACAAACTCGCAACATCTCTTCTGTGAGAAAGAGGTTGCAGGGAAGAGAAAAGGACACCCCCTACGAGGCTACGAAGTCTATTTTGAACTCTATCAAGGCAGGATAAGTCTTTTCCAGCAGTTCCTGCCCAAATGTGGCAACAGTACTCCATCCTTGGACGTACCTGGCTCTTATATAGAGAAATACATCAGCAGTGAGATATCTACTAGATCGATAGAAGGATCCCACCATTTTTCCAGTGGCTTTGGCTACAGATTTAAGGTATGTGTTCCATTTAAGATCAGGAGTAAAGGTCAAGCTCACAAGCTTTTCAAAACATGAGGCCTCCTCAAGACGAGAGCCATTCATTTCAATTGATGCCAGATGGGGATCAGAGCGTTGATGATGTAAAGATAAAAGCTTGGTTTTAGATGCATTAAAAGTAACCAGCCACCTCTTTCCCCATTGTACCACTTGCTTAAGATCAGAGAAGAGAGAATCAGAGAGAACTTGGTCGTTTACGGTCTTTGATGTGCTACCATAGATAGTAGTGTCATCAACATAAATGTCTACAAATGATGTAAGGATGTGACTTGGAAGATCATTAATGTAGATCAGGAAGAGAGTTGGGCCCAGGATGGACCCCTGAGGGACTCCAGCATTAATACTGCGAGCTTCTGATTTCTGCCTGTCAACCACTACTCTTATGAACCTATCAGAGAGAAATGATTTAATAATTGATAATAATAATAATAATTTTCTCGGCCTGATAAAGAAAATCAAATTTCATCTGTTGAATCTTCAACTCATTCTTCTTTTTCTCTTCTTTGCTTTTCTTATGAAGTTTTTTTGAATTGTTTAGACAATATTTGATTGGGCATTTTTTCCATCTTTTCTTTCTTACTCAATCTTGTTTCCCATCTTTTCAAACGCTTGTAAAATGCTGAGTGTCTAATTTTTGAAAGCTCCTGATTTCTTTACTGCAGGGTAGTCAAGGTACTTTCAAGTTTAATTTGAATTTCCTCATATTGCTGTTGTAATGATGACAACAAATCTTTATTTCTTCTTAGCTCTTCATTTTTTTGCTGCAAATCGTCATAAAAAGACGGTATCTTTTCTGAAAGTACATCTTTTATGGTCGACACGTTATCTTTCAGTTTTTTCTGCATATCTTCCATCTTTCTCTTTAGTTTTTTTATCTGAATGGTTTTTGAGCCAGAGAGCAATGGTGAGTTTTCTAGGTTGCTTTCATCATCATTAGTCTGAGTTTGTTGAATCATCAGTATCTTTCTACAGGCTAGCATAGCTGCCTTCGGTGTACCTGGACTAGATTTTATAATGGCTGTGCTGACATTCTCACTGACTGGTTGACACCAGTAATTTGCTTTCATGAAGTCTTCATAATTGTTATTACGATGCCGAGATTTTTAGATGTTGCCTGAATTTTCTTTAACTGTTTCCCAAAAAACTGCCTATCAATAGAACGCCCAGATAGATACTCGGCGGCCTGACATACCCAAGATGATGGAAGTACTTCTTTCTTTTGGAAGGAAACTAAGTCTAGAATGATGCCATTTGTAAGTGCAATTATTTCTGATCGACCTGACAAACTTGAACTAATCAGTTCATCTCTTGAAACACCAGCACATGACAAATAATTCTCAACGAATGTCAAATTTTCCATTCAAAATGTTTGGAATCTGTCAGAGTCATTCATGTGCAAACTGGCATTAGCATGAACTTTTTCAATTAAGTATCTTATTCTTAACTGATTGATGGTGATGAAATTGGATGCAAATTCGGCAATATCATCCCAGGTTTTTTTTTTCATCTTTCAGGTAAAAAAGTTGTAAAAGGAGTTTATTGTTTATGCTAACTTTGGGAATGGATGGTCTTCTACCTCTTCCAGTGAAATTGAAAATATCCTTTAATTTCTTGAAATTACAGTCGTCTGCAATAAAAATATTCCCAATTAAAATTTCAAACATGCAGCAAACTATTATTAATAATCCCATTCTTAACATGTGGAGAAGAGTTGTTTTTTTTTTTTTAACTAGTCTGTACTTTCACCTAACAATTTAATAAACAATGCAAAAATAAATGTTAAAGCAGTAAAACAAAACAATAGTAATTATGAAACAGACTATTTAGAAACCCATTCTTAACATGTGGAGAAGTATGTGTTTTTTTAACTAGTCTGTACTTTCACCTAACAATTCAATAAACAATACAAGAATAAAAATAAATTAAAATAATGAAAACAATGGTATTTATGAAGTGAACTTTTATTTAGGAAACATGTGAGGGGGAGCGTGTTCTTTACCTAGTCTGTACTTTCACCTAACAATTTAATAAACGATACAAGAATAAAATACATTAAACAATAGTATTTGTGAAGCAAACTATTATCTAGAAAACCACATTTAACATTTGGAGGAGAGGGTGTATGTGTGTGTGTGTTTTTTTTTAATTAACATGTATTTTTAGCTAACAATTTAATAAATTATACAAAAATAAAAAATAAATGTTAAAACAAGAAAAGAAAAGAATATGAACTTATGAAGTCAACTAACATGCGGAAAAGAGGATGTGTTTGTTTTTTGTTTTATTAATTTAGTCTAGTCTGTACTTTCGGTAATTATGCACTTAGCGAACTGTGCTGAAATAACATTTAGAAAGCCATTCTTAACATGGAGAGGAGAGGGTGTTTTGTAATGCTTCTGAACTTCCAACTAACAATTTAATATAAAAAGTTATCGTAAAAACTTGAAAATACTATTCAAAAATAGCGCACCGTTTTTTTTTTATCAGCAAAAACTGATAAGTGAAATGGGACTATTTTTCAGCTACGGTGGACCATCTTTACTAAATTTTGTTTACAGCCAGAAATAGAAAGAGACATTAATTCTGTCGCTTACAGGTCACCATAGTTCATAACTAAGAAAGGGAGACGGTTATCTCCCCTTTTTCCATTTGTGATGAGCTGAAGTCGCAGTATTTTTTAATACTCACTTAAAGTATTTTATTTAAAAAGGACATGGAATATAGAATATAAATATGGATAAATTCTTAACAATGAAGAGTGGAAGTACCCATTGAATAGTAATTTTTATAGGTAAGTGATATTTTTTAATTTATATACACATATTTTATCGAAGTAAGTTAAAATTCGTTGATTTTCTTTAAGTCTTTTTAAAGAAAACCGATTTAAAAAAAAAAAAAATTGTATACTTTGCTATTAAACCTGTTATTTTTTTTTTTTAATTTGGTCTTTGCTCCTTTAATTGAAAAAAAAATTAGGGTTTGAATTACATTTTTCAAGTAGTTATAAGCTTCGAAAGATAGGAGGTCGAATTATTCAATTTTTTATCACGCATTTTTAAGAAAATGACACTGCTAATGACGTGGTCTGCATACCAGCAAAATTACTTTCATATTTATATGCATCTGTTTTTTTGTATTGACATCCAGACTTAGAGTTAATGTTTGGGTTGAGGGGCTCGATTCATTGGGGTTTTTTTTTGGGGGGGGGGTTAATGAAAACAAAAACATGCAGTTCATTAGTCCAAATACTAACCCTAAGCAGAGATGGCAGCAGAACATAAAAAATTAAATTACTTGGGTTTGTATTACTGTACACAGATTCGAAAAAGTTGTCAAAAAACAATCAAAGGCAAGATAAGTTACTTTTCTACCTAACTGGATATAATTTTCGTGTTTATATTCAATGTAACATGTTTATTCAGCTCGAAAAACATGCAGTGTTTACCGATGTATTGGAAAATTCAAAATGGCGGCCGACTCTCTAAACACGGTAAGTTCGGGAAAAAGTGTTATAAATAATAAACTAGACAAAATACTGTTAGAAATTCGCTCAATATATATTACCGTGACATATGTTGACATATATTCGGTGGTTTTTTAATAGTATTTTGTCTAGTTTATTATTTATAACACCTTTTCCCGAACTTACCGTGTTTAAGAGAGAATCGGTCGCCATTTTGAATTGTCCAATACATCGGTAAACGCTGCATGTTTTTCGAGCTGAATAAATATGTTACATTGAATAAAAACACAAAAAATATATCCAGTTTGGTAGAAAAGTAACTTATCTTGCCTTTGATAACATTTATTTGTTATATATTTGTTTTTTTGACAACTTTTTCAAACTGTACAATAATACAAACCCCATTTATTTGTTATATATTTGTTTTTTGACAACTTTTTCGAATCTACAGTAATACAAACCCAAACTATTTGATCGATTTACGTAAATGTGGGAATATAACACCTTCGTTCTGTAACGAGTACATATATCATAAAAACTTTTCTGCATTTTCTTTACTTTGCCACCATAAGTGCCAATTTGAATAACGCACCCATTAAAGTAGTTTTTGCTATTTGCTGTTTAACTAAATTGGTACTTATATGCATTTATTGTACCGCACTGAAATAATAACGTTATTATTTAGAAAGTCATTTTTAACATGGTGAAGGGAGAGTGTTTTGTAATCACTACTTTGTACTTTCACCTAACAATTTAACAACAAACAAAAAAAATCCATATTTTCACGATTTATCTCCCTTGTTTGATCTGTCGCCTTTCTTTGTACAAACACCAAAAAAATGCTTCTCTTTAACTCAATCTTCATTCGACTAAAATTTTGAACATTACCGAATCGAGTTATCGTTTTTAGTTCGTGAGAATAGATTTTACTAAATTACATCGGCTGATGGAACAAACTGAGGTCAAAGTATGGATTGATTTTTAAAAAATTATTTCTCAACTGAATAAAAAAAAAAAAAAAAAAAAAAAAAAATGGCACTTGTGCAGTTTACGGATCGTGCTAAAATAACATTATTTAGAAAATCATTCTTAACATGAGGAGAGGTGGGACCTTTGTTAACTATTCCGTACTTTCACCCAACACCTAAATTAAAATTCACGAAAAATTGAATTTAACTTGAAAATCCTATTTCAAAAAATAGCCTGGTCCGTAAATTGCACAAGTAAAAACGGTTCGTTCGTTTCTTTGGACGAAGTAAATAAACAAAAGAGGAAGATAGATAAAACAATATATATATATATATATATATATATATATATATATATATATACAATCTTAATGAATATTATCATACAATTTACTCAGCTTAAAAAATTTAACAGAAACTTTGTTAATCAAAATAAACAAAAAATATTGAATGCTATTAAAAAACTCGTTTTTTTTTAACAAGAAAGAGTATACATTTTTTAAAACTTACCTGACTTTATAAGAAAACAAAACAGCTGATCTAGAATATATAAAAGTAATATTTTTTCGGATACCACAGCTTTGCTGGGTGAAGAAATTATATTTTTAGTTTCCAGATCGTCGATAAAAGAAAAGCCATGCTGCATTTAGTGGATAAAAAAGAATGTGGACTCCATTTTGAATTTTGACCGGGTTTTCTGAAGTTATCTCCCTTGATGACGTTTTCCAGTCAATCAACGAAAATACAACAAAGCAATTATTCCCTTCACTATAAAGTGCTCGAATGAAAGTATGGAAGCACATACAAACAACTTCTTTTTTTTTCTGTCTTTCTTTTTTTTTAACATATCGCTATTTATTTATATTATTCATTACACCTTTTTGGACATCTCTTAATTTATTTAAATTGATTCATTTTTACAAAGAAGAAAAATATTGCACATATTTTTTTAAATTTATTTCATAATTTCATTTCAACTTTAAATTAAAAACACTTTTTTATTTTACCTTTTGTTAATTTATGCTTCCTTTTAATTTACATATACACACAATCTATTTATTTTATACTATTAAAACTGAGGCTTGGGGGTTTCTATTTACTTGCCTCCTCACGAGGGCAGAGTTAGACACAAGGTCTAATTTTAATGTGAGGAATATCCAACTTCCAAAAAAGAGACACTGTGGATTGGAACAAAAATTTAAAATTGCCGTAGGTGTAGGGGAAAAGAAGCTTAAATGAAATTAAATCTCTCTACCCCAAACAAAATAATAAAAAAAAAGGAATAAACCAAAATGACACCTCCTTCTCATTTAAAATGCACCGCATTTATTTTTCAACAGAAATAACAAGATGAACAAGTAAAGGTCTGATCGGTAACTTCTTGATAAATCATTATGATTAGACTGTTAGATGAAAGTCCTTCGTTGAATTAATAAGATTAGAAAGCAAAAGTCCTGTGTGAAAATAATGTCCTTATTTCAAAGTTTGGGTTTTAACTGGCGAAGTTTGCCTTATTCAAAAGTCCCATGAGGAAAGTAATCCATTGATATTAATTCTTATAGAAAATTACGCGAGCCTTTTCTAGTCTCACACAAAAACATGTGTTCACATCTCAAGCTATATTACTTGTCACATACATACACGTACATATATTCACGTTCACGCACATACACTCACATTCACGTGTATACACACACGCTAACGTACGCACATGTACACACACAGATAGATGACGTCACTTCCCTTTCAAAGGAAATCCACACATGTGTAAAAGACCACCAGAAGCAAGTATAAAAGCAAGAGACAAGCTGTTTCCAGACCTTTTCGACTTAGCTCTCGAGCTGAGCGGTCGTCGGACCATTCGCTCTCCCCTGTCAGGGCGCCAACGCGCGTCATGTGCCCTGCTACTATGTAGGGGGCACAGGCTAACAAACAGTACGTACACTTTATACGCTTTCTCTCTCCATGAACTGGATTGACATTCTCACTCTTTCTCTCTCTATCTACTACTTGTGCCAGAGAACACCACCACGTAGCTGATGGCTAACATGGCGCACAGTTGTTGGAATTTTCTTTGTACCAATAATGGTGCATCCCCCTTGCTTACATTTATTATTGTTTATCTGGTTCTTACATATGATTTTTTGTATTTTGTATCCATTATGATTTTTAGTTTCGTATATTTACAGTTTGTACAAAACTCCCTTTAATTTAGAGAAAAGGGAAACGCTAGCTCTGTGGTGACGTCACGAGCCCAGCGCGTATTTCGTCCTCTTTTGAAATTCTGCTGACATGGAGAGTGAACGTGTTCATTGCCCGGCGCTGAAAATGGAATTTTGATGAGCCTCCTTCAAAGAAGTAAACCCGGCAAGAACTTAATACCCGGCTGTGTCGAGACAGACTTTTGAAAATTAACTATGTGGCTGCGGTTTTGTGCGTATTTATTTTACAAGGAGTGGAATTTAAAGAAAATACCTTTTTACGTGACAAGGAATAATAGGATTTCCTATCCGGACAAGCGACGAGGTCTTGCTCCTGTAATACATGTGTGTCTCTATGGTTTGCATGCGAATATGGAGGGAAGGAAAATTCTAAAAGAACTTTAAACAAAAAAAAAGAAAAAGGCACGTGCCTGACTGGCTTTCAATTGTGAGCACGCTCCTAAAATTAATTTCATATGCGAGTGTGATTAGGAGATACTACTATTTTGTACATTATTGTTGTATTCGTTTATGGATACACACAACTTCTTTATAAGAACCAGTGTTGTTATTTTTTTCATTACATGTTACTTTTTTCATATGTTACCTTGGCGTTTAAGTTTAATGCCCGCAAAGGGAAAAATTTGCAACTTATTGTAAATAAAGTTTCTTCTTTGTTTCAAATCAAGACCTTTAGATTTCATTTTTACCCCCTCCCCCTCTTTTGTTTCATGTTTTATTTTTCAGCTTAGTTACTTTAGCGTCGAATTTATCTGGAAGCAAGATAAATTCCGACACAGTTTAACTGATGTCAACCCTCTATCCTTTTCTTTGTCTACACACTGAACTATCATTCCCATTTTCCACTACATCACTCACTTCTCTTCCAACGTGCGAACAAACGATAGTGACCCGAACTTGAGATGAACACACATTTCCTTTTTCCTTTTATACTACCAATCCCACAGCAAATGATAGTTACACCCACGTGGACATGAACACGTGTTATATCAAAACATTCATTCTTCCAACAGTAAATAAATGACGTTTATCTTATCCATCAATTGAGTTTTTGTTTCTTTCAATTGCATTTGTTTCATTATTTTCTTTTGTAACGGGATTAGGATTTATATATCCTAGTCCTCTACAAAATGTACAGAATGGGTGAGTGTGTGCATAAGTATGATTTTTGAGTGCCCGCGTGGCATGTGTAATTATGGTTTCGACAGCTTTGAAAGCGGCGATGAGACGAAAACGAGAGGCATGTTCTCATGTCACGTCGGAGCGAGAAAAGAAGAAGAAAGAGAAAAAGGAGGGAAGAAAGAATGTTTGATGCGTTTAAATACTTTTTTGGACTGGCTCCAAAACAAGATTGCTACTGCTGATATTTTGGTTTTTAGAAAAGTGTTAAAAAGACAATCTTCTGAATTTTCTCATTGGTCGCTTGTGTCACGTGATACTGTCTTCAACTATGTCCGCCAGAAATATGTTCATTTTACTTTTGTTGTTGTGAGAAAAGCGTGTGGGCGTATTTGAAATGATGTCGTTGCTGGCAGAACTTATTTTTGTGCAAAATCCGTGGGGAAATTGAAATGAATAAACGTTCGTTTATTTGTGCGTGCGTGTGTGTGTGTGCGTGTGTGTGTGTGTGTGTGTGTGAGAGTGAGTGACAGCACATAGTATAGAGGGGCTTTTATTTCACTGACTGAAAACAAAAACGAAGTGCAGCAGTAAAACAGAAGGAACAGTTTTGCATTCTTTCAGTCCGTTTTTACCCCTACCCCTCCACGTAAGGATTCGGATGTAACACAAGGTCAGTTTAAAGTAGAAGATATCAAGTAAGTGCCTCGCACTCTCCACCAGAAAATGAACTTTGGATGGGACAAAAAGAAAAATTGCTCCAGATTTCTTTTTTGCTAACCAAGGCCAAAACAAAGACATAGTTCAAAATAGTACTTACCATCCTCCCAAGATGTGACACAAGGTCAGAAGTTGGGATGAAAATGCCAGTGCATAAAAGGTAGAGCATTCTGGCTTACAAAGAATGTATGAGTAGCCCCGTCAGCATTCCCAGGCCAGGGTGCCTCAGATTATTAGCAATAAACTAACTCCTTTTCAAAGAGAGAAGGTAAAAAGTTGGAAGGTGTGCCTCCTAGGACTGCACAGAAAAATGGCCATCTATCTCAAATAGACAAGACACTGTTGGACTGATTGTCAAGACCGTATTCTTGACTTGGTATGAAATTCTCTACTTTTTGAAATCAAGTTATATGTAGTTATTGGTTATAGTCAGTTAACATACTTCCTAATTTCAGGCGTAACACTACCGGAAGCGGTGACAAGGACAATTACTTCCTTCACTGTTCTTCAGTATTTTTATTGTGAAGTGATTTATTAAAATAAAATATAAGAAAAGACATTACTGAAAATTATGGAATAAAAATTAACAAAATTATACAGATAAAAATAACACAATTAGCCTATATTTGCACTTTTAATAACAAAATTTAAAAAATAAGTTTTCATTAGAAATTTTGTTTAAGAAATTATAAAAATAAAAGTTGTTTTGGGGGGGAATTTTAAAAATAAGTTTTTTATTTGAATTTATATAATAAATATATGTTTATGAAAGTCTAAAAAATAAAAAAGAAAGGTCGGATGAATGTAATAAAAAAAAGAGCACGTGCGCAGGGGAGATATAGGGAGGAGAGAGGAAAAAAAGCGATGAAACTGATTTGCCTTGTCACTGCTTCTGGTAGTGCTTAATCTAATTACCAATAAAAAAGTTTATTACTTGAAAAGAGATGATGTCATAATTGATTAATGGTAATCGACAAAATAGTTTGATGTCATAAAGGTTGAATATTAGGTGACTAAATCTGAGGGTCATCTATCTCAAATGGACAAAGACACTGTTAAAAATTGTTAAACCTAAACGTAGATTCCATGAACAAAGCTTCTTTCTTAGAACTGCACGCCTGTGGGAGTCTGTTCTGTTTGTCTGCTTTCCAGCTGACTACAATTTGATTGTCTTTTTTCCTTTTTATTTTTTTACACAGGCATCACCACTTATCAAGGCCCAGAGATCACTCAAGGATAAGGGTTAAGAGTGTACAGTAGTCAATTGGACAATATAGTAATCGATAATAATGGAAATTTGGTAAATTTGTTAACTCAAGTGGAACGGCTCATCAAGAATTTATTTATGTTGGACTTGAAGACAATCAGATTGTAGTCAGCTGAAAAGTAGAAAAACGGAAGACAGTTTCATAGGTGTGCATTTCTAATAAAGAAGCTTTGTTCATGGAATCTACGTTTAGGTTTAGGCACAGATAAAGAATGGTGGAGGAATTATTGATAGTTTTTCAACTAGACGAGTGTTTCTTGTGAAAGTTTGGCGAGGGGGGCATCATAGATTGTCTTCAAGTTTAACGTGAACAAGTTCTTGATTAATTGTCCCCTTAAGTAATTCAATTTACAAAATTTCCACTACTTTTTTTTTTTTACAAAGGCATCACCATTCATCAAGGCCAAGAGGCCACTCGAGAATAAGGGTTAAAGAGTGTACAGTAGACAATTGGACAATAAAGTAATTATTAGTAATGGAAATTCGGTAAATTTGTTAACTTATATGGAAGTGTTCATCAAAAATTTATTTATGTTAGACTTGAACACAACCATATTTTAGTCAGCTGGAAAGCAGGAAAACGGAAGACAATGCCATAGGCGTGCAGTTCTAAGAAAGAAGCTTTGTTCATGGGATCTACGTTTAGTGTGTGTGTGTGTGTGTGTGTGTGTGTGTGTGTGTGTGTGTGTGTGTGTGTGTGTTTTATCTTGTAAGTGTTAGTATGCATGAGTTGACATGCCAGCAAGTTCAAATCCCAAAAGAGGGGTGCTGAGGACACCGATCCATGGATTTTGGCTCACCTCGTTTATTGAAGAAAAATTTGACATTTTTAAGAGATTGAAGTGACTCCCAGAAATATGAATGGCAATCCTTTTTTTCATTTTTGTTTTGTTCAATCAGGTTAAGTTTTTGAGCCACATGTCTTTTTTACATTTTTGGTTCTCATGTACGCATGTGTGGAGCATTTTAGAAGAAGTTGATGGGAGTAAAATGCTATGTCGAAAAATTGATTTTATTAGAAATTATTACTTTAATGACAAGAAGTATTCAGGTTTGATAGTTCTGGGTGATTATGTCGAAATGGGATCAGTTTGAAGTCATAAAACCTCAAAATCTTCCAAAGATGTGGTAAAGTATAAAGTTGATGGATCCAGACTAAAAGCAGGAATTGGTGTCTTGCATAGAAAGGAATGCCATCAACGATTCTCTGGTGGACAGAGACAGAATAGTCTTCTCACTGCTGCACATCACGCTCAATTTAATCAAGCAGTTCACCAAGTGTTAGAACGGTGTGGAGAACCACAGTAATAAGCAACCATTTCTGATTCTTTAATGCACAGGTTATTTTGTCATTTTTTTTTATTGTTAAACTAGCAGTTCCTTATATAGACCAACCAAGTGTCCAACTTTACATAGAGACTGTTTAAGCAGGTCACAGAGCTTTGGGAATCACCCATATAACGTCCAGCGTTTATCACCCTCAGTCACAGGGAGCAATGGAGCACTTCCACGCCACTCTGAAAACCATGTTAAGAGGCTTTTGTGTGGAGCACAACGCCGAATGGGATCAGAGGATTCCGTTTGTGCTCTTTGCAGCTCGAGAAGCAGTCCAGGAATCACTAGGATTCAGCCCATTTGAATTAGTCTTCGGTCACCAAGTGTGAGGACCGTTAAATTGATCAAAGAGCAATGGGTCAGTAGTGAACCCATGCCGAATAATATGGCAGATTACGTCACTAAGGTCCAACAAACCTTAGCTGAAACACAGAAGTTAGCTAGGTCACATTTAGAGAATAGCCAGAAGGTTATGAAAGCCACATATGACAGAAAGGCAGTAAGTAGAGAATTCGAGAAAGGGGAAGAAGTGTTAATCCTCCTACCCATAAATGGTCAGCCATTCAAAGCAAAGTATCAAGGACCATACTCGATCTCTGAGAAAATAAGTCCCTTAAACTACCGAATATCTACCTCTGGGTGTAAAAACAAACCACAAATATGTCACATCAACATGATGAAGAAATATTCCCGGAGAGCGGAAGAAAAAGCAGTACTGGCAGCGTTAGGCCACAATAAAGCTACAGATGAAGAGTATCCGGAAGGAAACCTTCACATAGAGAAAGACCCGTTTATCAAGTTGAAGAGATACTAGGAAACTTGCACATTTACCACTAGAAGAAGGGCAGAGGTTACAAGAAATACTAATGGACTATAGCGATCTATTTACTGATGCACGACACGCACAAAAACAGTAATGCACAAACGTTGATCTCAAGGAAATCAAACCAATTAGATGAAACCCATATCGCTTAAGCCGGAAGAAATTAGAAATAATGAAAACAGAAATAGATTACATGCTAAAGCATGAGATAATAGAGCCAAAGCGAATGGGCATCGCCGTGCGTACTGGTTGATAAACCTGATGGAACGGTGAGATTCTGCACAGATTACTGCAAATTAAATGCAGTGACTAAAGCAGATGCATACCCTATGCCTCGAATGGACGATTGCATAGAAAAAATAGGCCGGGCCAAGTACATCACAAAATGTGACCTCCTGAAGGGATTTTAGGCAGTGCCCCTAACCGAAAAGGCAAAGCAAATATCAGCGTTTGTAACCCCAGAGGGAGCATACCAGTATCGTGTGATGCCATTCAGAATGAGAAATTCCCAAGCGACATTTGTGAGGCTAATGTGCCTTTCTGGGATTGCAAATGTAGATGCATATGTTGATGATATAGTCATATACAACAACACGTGGCCAGAACACATCGAAACGATCAGAAGAGTACTTCAGAGGTTAAGAGCAGCTAACTTGACAATAAACTTAGCTAAAACAAAGTTCTGCCAGGCTGAAGTAAGGTATCTAGGACATGTAGTGGGCCATGGGAAAATCACTCCAGTGAAAACAAAAGTACAAGAAATAGAGAATTATCCGACCCCAAGAAACGTCAGGAGTCTAAGAAAATTCCTAGACATGGCAGGATATTACCGCCGATTCTGCAAAGACTTTGCTAGTCTCACTTCACCATTAACAGAATGGTTGAAAAAGCACAAGAGATTTTAATGGACACCTGAGTGTCAAGATGCGCTTGAAAAGATCAAGCAAATGCTAAGTAGCAAACCAATATTAAAAGTCCCATCGTTTCACAAACCTTTCAGCGTAGCTGTGGATGCTAGCAATAGTGGGATTGGAGCAGTATTACTCCAAATGGGTGAAGATGATCAACTGCACTCAGTCCGTTTTTACTCAAAGAAACTTGACAAATTCCAAAAATCCTACTCCACAATAGAGAAAGAAGCATTAGGATTAATGATGAGTTTATCACATTTTGAAATATATGTTTTCTCAGTACATGGCCCAACTGTTGTGTATACAGACCACGACCCGTTAGTTTATGTCAACAGAATGAAGAACAAAAATCGAAGATTACTTTCATGGAGCCTGATACTGCAAGAGTTCGACATAGATGTTAGGCACATAAGAGGGAAAAATAATACGGTAGCCGCCGCTGTGTCGCGAAAATACGAATCGGAGTAAACAAAAAGACAAAAAAAAAAGAGAAAAAAAAAAAGAAAAATATTAAGTTAGATAAAATAAATTTTTTTATTTTTAAATCACTTAGATAGGGCTTCTTCATTTTTTTTTTCTTTTATGGAAGAGGGTGTTATAAGGAAAAACTATACCCCCCTCCTTCCTTTCATGTCATGATAAATGTATGTATTAGTCAAGAAGACACCCCCATTCCCAACCTCCCTTCATCCACCCATGCAAAGGAAGTCACAAAGACAAGATACCCCACCCCATCCCCATCGCCTTTCGAAAAGACGGCGAACATAACAGATGTAAACCAGACAGAAATCCCAACCCACCCATCTCAGAAGGGAACACGTGGAAATAAAAAACTTGAGCGGGAAATTTAGTTGGGCTGCGAACAGCCAGGAGAACACTGGTTAAAAATCAGTGCCCCAAAGAAAATGGGGTAAACACCAGCGTAGAAAGACGCATAGGTGAAATACAGTCCACTTAACTCGGATCGGCGGATCGCCAGCGGACCAAAAAGGGAAACCAACTCAAATCTTGGATATACCTTGTCCGAATGTTATTCTTGGAGATGAACATCCCTCCAATGGAGAATCCTATGCTAAAAATCACGCATCAGGAATAGTGTTAAAGAAAAATAAAAATAAAAGAGAATGGTGACGAAGAAGAGAAAAGACATTTGTGTTAACGACGCTCGTCAGGACGGCCCAATTATCAAGAAGCTAAGTATTTGAAATTCCTAACCCCGGGCTATCGACACATGGGATTTCCATCAGGGATCCCAATACACGTTAAACTCCTGGGCTAGACCCAAAACCGTTACACCAGAATAATAATATAAACACACACTATATATATATATATATATATATATATATATATATATATATATATATATATATATATATATATATATATATATATTGAATAAAATAATATTTATTTAATATTGAGCACTATCAACAAACTTTTTAAATGAAATGTTTTTAATTCTGGATATCTTTATTTGTTTTATATATATATATATATATATATATATATATATATATATATATATATATAAATATGTTGATAGTGCTCAATATTAAATAAATATTATTTTAATCAATTTGGGTAAACAGTCATTTTGTTTTCCTAAATTGAATGCCATAATTATTTTTGTATTTTAAATAAAAAATATACTAATTTATACTTTTTTACTTTCAGAAGATTCCATAGTGCCCGATAGGTTAGGTTTCTAATAAGATTAAGTTTCCTGGTTGTGGGTGCAAAGGAGTCCCAACTGAGATAAAGACCTAACCCATCGGGCACTTATTATTTGTTCCCCACCTTTTATTGATGTGGAAATTGAAAACATTAAAAGGATTTTTATTATGAATGGATATCCACCTCCATTAGTTAACTTAGTTATTAATAAAAAAATTCAATCCTTTTCTGAGCTACCAAAATACGGTCCATTTAGATTTCCGGTATACCTTAAGCTACCCTGGATTGGACCTGAAGGCCAACTTATTTGCGATAAGATTTCCTCTCTGGTGTCTTCTAATTTTGGTGCTCTATCGCTCCGTATTGCTTTTTCCACAAAAAACGCCTTTCCCTCATTTCATAAGCATGTCTTGCCTATCTCTCAAACAAATAATATTACTTATAAATTTCAATGTCGGTGTGGTGCCGTCTGTATAGGCAAGACGACCCAGCGTCTTCAGGTCAGAATCGCCCAACATGTTCCCCGCTTCATCCGAGACCATCAACCTACCACCAGAAAGTCTCAATTGATAGAATCGTCCATCGGCCAACACTTGGTCGATAAAAAGGAGTGCAGTCTTGCATTCTCTCCGGGGTGTTTTTCTGTTTCGTACCGAAGATGTACAAAGTTCCACCTGTCTATCCTCGAAGCACTTGCCATCATTTCCAACCCCCCCTACTTTGTGCAAGTAGAGAAACCTCCGGCTTCAATTAGAATTATTTGGGTAGTCACAGTTTTCTTTTTTATTTATTTATTTATTTTTTTATTAACCTCCTCTCCACTCTTACTCCAACCCACTACCAAATATCCTAAAAAAAAAAAAAAATAATTTTCAGACTTATACCCTTGAAAAGTTAGTCTGAACGAAAAGCGCTTTGGGTATATTTTAACGATCTTGTTTTTAATTGACTTATTTATTTTACTGAATTGAACATTTGTTACATGTAACTTCCCCCATTTTTTTTCTTTCCCTTTCCTCACCTCGTTTTCCATCTTATTTTAGTCGACTGAATTTCCGCTATGGTTCACTTCTTTACAATTATTCTAAAATGTTTTCCAATCGAATAAAGTTATATATATATATATATATATATATATATATATTTGGATTTTTACCTTGTTAGCACATTTAGGGGCTTTTTTTTTTACATAGGTATCACCACTTATCAAGGCCAAGAGGCCACTTGAGGATAAGGGTTAAAGAGTGTACAGTAGAAATTGGACAATATAGTAATTGTTAGTAATGGAAATTCGGTAAATTTGTTAACGTATATGGAACGGCTCATCAAAATCTTGTTTACGTTAGACTTGAAGACAATCATATTGTAGTCACCTGGAAAGCAGGAAAACGGAAGACAATTCCATAGGTGTGCAGTTCTAAGAAAGAAGCTTTGTTCATGGCATCTACGTTTAGGTTTAGGTACAGATAAAGAGTGGGGGAAATTGTTGATAGTCTTTTCTGCTAGAGAGGTTTTTCTTGTGGAAGCTTGGCGAGGATGGACCATAGGCGCTAAGAAAAAAACTGATACTCCATTGAGCTGACTGACAAGGATGACGAGTGAGTCTCGAAAAGTGATAGACTCCATTGCAAAGGAGACAAAGACAAGGAATAAGAAAGAAATTCAACTCTGTGTTTCAGGTTTTAACAAAAGATCTTTAATCCCACTTCTCCCACCACGTGTGACATTTTTTCTCAGCTGTGACGTCAGCCACATGTCTCTAACATGATCATCGGTCTGCGCACACGCTCACATGGCTTGGTCATTTGCGTACAGCTGCTGTACGCATGTCTGCGCTCTGTTACAGAAGTTTTGCTTGCGATTTTATGTGTAATTTATGGTCCTTTTCCCTCAGAAGAGATGTTACGAGCCTATCTCTGCTCTGTCATTATTTTAATTGTAAGTGCTCGTCTGAACTCCAATCTATTATTCCCCCTTGCCAAACTTAAAAAAAAAACACTCAACTAGCTACAACCACTAGATATAAGTTCCCCCACTCTCTATTTGTGCCTAAATCTAAATGCAGATTTCATGAACAAAGCTTCTTTCCCAGAACTACCTGCCTGTGGAACACTGTTCCGTTGGCCTGCTTTTCAGTTCAATACAAGATAGTAGCCTTCAAGTCCAATGTAAACAAATTCTTATTGAGCCGTCCCCATAAATAATCAAATTATACCCAATTTACACCATTAATGATTACTACACTACCACCTTACATTCATTAATTCTTATCCTCGAGTGACCTTCGAGCCTTGATAAGTGGTGACTCCCAAGTAAAAAAAAAAAAAATTATCGACTCAGACTTCTTCGATATCTCAGCTTGTTCTGCAAGGGCTCTCAAATATTCTGTCCTCCTATTGATGTAAACTTTCAATTTAAACAAATTTAAAAATATCTCTTGTGTGAATCTACACTTTTGAACTCATTGTTTTAGTTGTGTTTATCATATAAGATTTCTATCGCTTTCTCATATTTAATTGCCTCTTTCAACAACCGCATAACTCTTGCTTCTCTTATTTTGTCCTTTAGTCCTTATATTCCATGAGAGATGTTTCTGACAAAGGCGGAAGAATTGCTGTTTTCTGAGTCAGGATCTATTCCATCTAACACTTATCAGTGGCACGTTTTTAACCTTTAAGTTGTATTTGTTTTTAACTCCTTACATCAAGTGGCTTCATGCCTTGTCTGGAGTGATTTCCATAAAACAAATTATCAACCTAAATGCAATTTTTACTGAAAATGTTTCTCTGGAACCGGCTCTCCTCTAAAATACCTCGCCCAAATTAAAACCCCTAAAAAGGGTCCCTCCAAATGCTTGCAAGTTGGCATGTTAGTGGAGATCTGCCTATTCTCCCCTAATGATGCCCAGTGAGTGATGTCACTAAATTCGGTTGTTCTGAGTTTCAGTTGGTCACTTAGTATCCGACGGTCACTCTGGTGAAGGCACTAGGTGTTGAAAGGTCCTGTCTGATGAATCATCACTACCCCATGTTGTAAAAGATCAGCAGGGCAAATCGTCCAGCACTGGTCATGAGATTCTGATATTTAAAGTAGGTGTGTAGAGGACTAGGATATATAAATCCTAATTCCGTTACAAAAGAAAAATAATGAAACGAATGGAATGAAGGAAACAAAAACTCAATTGCTGGAATAGATAAACGTGTCGTTTATTTACTGTTGAAAGAATGAATGTTTTAGATATAACACGTGTTCATGTCCGCGCGGGTGTAACCATCGTTTGTTGCGGGATTGGTAGTATAGAAGGAAAAAGGAAATGTGTGTTCATCTCACGTTCGGGTCACTATCGTTTGTTTGTGCGTGGGAAGAGAAGTGAGTGAATGTAGTGGAAAATGAGAATGATAGTCCCGTGTGTAGACAAAGACAAAGGATAAAGGGTTGACCTCAGTTAAACTGTGCGCCATGTCAGTCATCAGCTATGCGGTGGTGTTCTTTGGCACAAGTAGTAGATAGAGAGAGAAAAAGTGTACATACGGTCTGTTAACTTTTTGTCCCACATAGTAGCAAGTGGTGTGAGATACACGGTTGATCCGTAGACCGACCAGCTAGGAGGCTGGTTTGAAAAGGAAGAAGTTGCTTATTGCTCTTTCTTTTATACTTGTTTCCGGTGGTCTTTTGCGCATGTGTGGATTTCCTTTGGAAGGGGAAGTGACGTCGTCCATGCGTGCGTGTATGTGCGTACGTTAGCGTGTGTGTATATACACGTGAATGTGAGTGTATGTACGTGAACGTGAATATATGTACATGAGTGAACGTGGGCGCGTATGTTTGTGTGCACGTATGTATATGACAAGTAATATAGCTTGAAATGTGAACGCGCGTTTTTGTGTGAGACTAGAAAAGGCTTGCGCAATACTCCCCTTCCTAGGGAAAAAAAATATATGCAGTGTTTTTTTATAAGTGATGTTTTCGGCAATTGACTTTTTGTCCTGTTTTTTTATTATTTTCTGTTGGCGTGGTTGTTTAAAAAAAAAAACGTCAAAAACGGAGTGTTTTTGTAAAAAAAAGGTATTTACTTACGCGTGGAAAAGGCATTTACTCTTTTTTTTAGGGTGATATTTGTTTGGTTGTTTTTTTGTGTGTTGACATGTGCAACGAGTTGCTTGGACAGTGAAATGAATTGTTTGTTTGGAAGGAAAATTTTTGTGTTGACGTGTCTTCGCAAGTGATTCTACGATAGATTATACATTGTCTGTACAGGCACTTGTGCATTCGTGAATGTGGTTGCCGGCTGTCAACGAAACTTCCAAGTTGTGAGTTTATCAGTGTGCTTGGTGCATCTCAACTCGTATTGTTGATTCAACTTTTTCCTATGTGTTGATAGGGATGTCCTGTAATTGTTTCTTTGTTGTTGCGTCTGCTGTGCGGGAGAGAATGTGTATAGGCCCATGTGATTTTGCTCCTCGCGTTTGTTGCAGGGTAATGTCAGGAAACTGTGAAAAATGTTTGTCGAGCTCGAAGTTTTCTTTAAATTCGCTATGAAGTCGACAGCTCCGTGTTTGTTTTCTGTCGAGTCTGACAAGAGGTTTCGTCATTGTAGTTCATTGAGGTTTTTGTCGGTAGAAGTTCACTTGTTTTTCTTCGTTGAAAAGTTCGTTTTTTTCTTTATCAAATAAAATGCGCGTCTCGCTCAAAACAATTCCTTTCAAAAAAAGGTAGGGTCGCCATGCTTGTTCGTTTTGCGTCAGTCAGGCGCCAGTTTGTTGTGGACTTGTGGCATAGGAAGAAATGCGTGATCCTCTCGCGTTCCGGTGTCACCATTTTGTGGTGGTGGTGCAAAATAGGGAAAATGAATTGTCTCGAGCAAGAAATGAACGACGTGTTAAATTGAATTAAACGAACAGGAATTTCTTTCGTGAAAGAAACAAATGAAAGAAAAGGGTACTACACGTGTTTAGTTTGGCGTGCGTCTCTCGCTGTTAACTGGTGAGAACGAGCCTATAGTTTGGCATGCGTCTCTCATTGTTAGCTGGTGAGAGGGAAAGTTTATTGTTCTAGAGAGAGAGTGAGTGTGTGTATGAGTGTTTCGTTCAACCGCATCCATTTCATTTCATTTTAAATAAGGGGGTCACCATTTTCCTGTAGAGGACTAGGATATATAAATCCTAATCCCGTTACAAAAGAAAAATAATGAAACGAATGGAATGAAGGAAACAAAAACTCAATTGCTGGAATAGATAAACGTGTCGTTTATTTATTGTTGAAAGAATGAATATTTTAGATATAACACGTGTTTATGTCCACGCGGGTGTAACATTCATTTGTTGCGGGTTGCGGGTGTATATACACGTGAATGTGAGTGTATGTACGCGAATGTGAATATATGTACATGTGTAGACGTGGGCACGTACGTTTGTGTGCGCGTACGTAAATGACAAGTAATGTAGCTTGAAATGTGAACGCGTGTTTTTGTGTGAGACTAGAAAAGGCTCGCGCAGGTGAATCATTGGTGGGTTGTCTAAATACAAACTTTTTTTATAGATATTTGTATAAATTATTGGAGAAAAGTTTTATAAGAGCTGGCTTCATCAGGGAGGTGCTAAAACCAACTCCTATATATTCGTAGTTTGCAAAAAAAAAAAAAGAAAAAAATATAACTCAAAGGGAAAAACAAAAGCGTTTTTTATAACAACAATGAAAGGATTTATTTATTTAATTTGTTTACTTTGTTCATTATAAGCGTAAGAATGTTGGACAATGTCCAAGTGAAGGAAGGAAAGATAGAAAGTATACAGAAATTCAGTCAACAGAGTGTCCAGTGGACAGGCACAGGAGTGAGAGGAGAGATATCATTCCTTGTTGCTTCCAGGGTTCTTTCAGCTGACCAATTGTGATTCCCAAAGTGGCTGAAGTAGTTCTTCAGGAAACAGATAGAATCAATGCACCCTGCAAGCTGATTGGTCAGTATATAACCAAATCATCTAGCAGGGACATTTCTCAGAGAGAGAGAAAATAAGTCAAGTGACAGTAGTCACGTGGTTAACGACACAGACTGATGACAGTAGAGATCCCTAGCTGCCAGAAAGCCTTTTACTGTAATAGTTTCTTCTCTTGAACCACTAGACTTTGGAATGTCATTCCAAGCTCCTGCTTTCCTAACTGTACTGACATACAGAAGTTCAAGTGTAATATGAACAGACATCTTGCTGCTCAACTCTCTACATAGTGTCCCTGCAAAATGTGTCCCAAATACTAACCCCCTATATCAAAGTGGCACTGTGTCTTGTTTGGGGTGAAAAAAAAAAAAAAAACAATTAAAAAAAGAAAAGAATATTTTCATTTGAATGCAAGGGGTTACTATTTTGGAATCGTGTCTAACAGCGTACAGTAGGAAGATGTTCACATTATATTTAAACTTTTGCATGTTAATACAGTCAGGAAAGCAGGACACAGGGAAGGAATTCCAAAAGTCTAGCAGTCCCAGAGGAAAAATTTCTTAGAGTAGAAGGCTTTACCAATCCTCAACAGTGAAGAGGTGGAATTTTGCTTAGTTTCTAGCTTAGTTGGGAGAAAGTACGTCGATGGGACACAGAGCACATTAAAGTACTTGTAAAACAAGTGCAGGGACACAATATTGCAGCGAAGGGACAGAGGTTGGAGCTTGGCTGACTATTAGATTTGTGGTCTAAAATGCTACCAAAGGCAAAATACGTTGCTATTCTGTAATTAAACACTAAAAAAATTAGTAAAAACCTGTTTGTGTGCAATCTATAGAGTTCCGTGTGGACAGAAAGAATGAAGAAAAAAGAAAAAAAAAATGGCCACCTTTTCTCTTTATATGCTAGCAATAATGTCACCTAACATGCAAATGAGATGCCTCCAATTGGATATTTTAATCACAAAATCTAAGCCTCTTGGATCCTATCTAAAAGTAAGAGACTAGCAGTAGATGCACTAGCCCAGATGCGTCAGTAATAATTCATGAATGAGTAAACTGTGGCTTTGTAAAGATATAGACTACTCTCTGGTGTGAGTAATTTTCTAGCACTGTAAAGGGAGCCCACCTTTGCAGAGTTAGACACAAGGTCAGTTTTAATGAAGAGAAAAACCATTCCCCCCCCCCAAAAGGAGCACTCTGAAGTGAGACACAAATAAAAATTGCCTCAGTCCAGAAGAATTTCTTCTTCACCGACGTCAGAACAGATGAAGTGTAGTATCAGAACAGTATCTGTTGTATATTTAAAAAAAAAAATCCGTGTACGTTATAGTACTATCTATAATAATTATTGCCCATTTGTACATCCGTAGAAAGAATACTTGATATCAGACGAAAGATGAACAAATTGGGTTTAGTATATTTTAAAATAAGTTGAAAGAATATTCGGTAAATAATAAGAAACGATGAATAATCAATATATCATTTTTTATTATTCAAAGAATATTTTTTAAAAACCTTAAAAAAATTTTAAAAATTTAAAATAACTTTTTGTACGAAACTTCGGTTACACTAGCTTTAGCTTTATTTGGTGGTTACCGCGCGAAACATGGCAGACAGCTTAATTTCTGAGAACGTCAACAATGAAGTTGAAGAAGAAAGGTTAGTTAATGTTTTATTTTATTCTGTTAACAATTGAATTAGTATCTATCTTTAAGATTACCGTTTCCACTTCACTTCCGTTTGCTCCATGTTTTTAATTGATTTTTAGGGTTTGTATTACTGTAAACATAGATTCGAAAAAGTTGTCAAAAAACAAATATATGACAAATAAATGTTATCAAAGGCAAGATAAGTTACTTTTCTACCTAACTGGATATATTTTTTGTGTTTTATTCAGTGTAACATGTTTATTTAGCTCGAAAAACATGCAGTGTTTACCGATTGGAAAATTCAAAATGGCGGCCGACTCTCTCTCTCGGAGAGGGTAAGTTTGGGAAAAGGTATTATAAATAATAAACTAGACAAAATACTGTTAGAAATTCGCTCAATATATGTTACCGTGACATAAGTTGACATATATTGGGTTGTTTTTTAATAGTATTTTGTCTAGTTTATTATTTATAACATCTTTTCCCAAACTTACCGTGTTAAAGAGACAGTCGGCCGCCATTTTAAATTTTCCAATACATCGGTAAACACTGCATGTTTTTCGAGCTGAATAAACATGTTACATTGAATAAAAACACGAAAAATATATCCAGTTAGGTAGAAAAGTAACTTATCTTGCCTTTGATAACATTTATTTGTTATATATTTGTTTTTTGACAACTTTTTCGAATCTATGTGTACAGTAATACAACCCCATAATCCCCTTTTAAGTAAAAACAATATTACTTACTTGTCATGTCGAAAATAGTAATATATCCCAAAATTACGAAAATTCATCGAGTACAACGACTGCTATTTAGTTTTTAGTAAAAAGATGTATCGCCTAAACATGTTGGTTGCCCTCACAATGTAATCTAAAATATGCGTTCTGAATTATATCTCCTGTTTCTGCAATCTTCACGGTTTACTCCAAAAACATGCAAATTACTTTTGACAACAAATAATTTTTAATAGTAAATAACTTTCCACTCAACGAATTTTCGTAAGTCAATATGCTCCGTATCGTCAACTGAAGACGCCTCAACATTTTTCGATAAATCTACTTTTTGTCGGGTATGCTGAAAAGGAATATCGCAGGGTAAATTAGAGCAGACAAATAATTTTCGAGATATAAATACCTTTATTTTGAAATGTAAATCACTGGCGGCCATGTTTGTACGGGCGGCATATGAAAGCGGCAAACCCTAATTTTTTTAAAAAGATTTTTTCAGCGCAATTCCGAAATCCGTTCTTAACATAAGGAGGTTGGAGGTGTTTATTCCGAAAGGCATAGTCTTATTTTCAATCTCCCCATATTAAGAATACCTTCCGGACACGGGTTGGACAACCGAATTTTCTTGAATTTGAATTCTCGAAAGTAATATTTTAGTGGAATTAATTAGAAATGACGATGAACAAACGTTTGCATTTCATAGACTTCATTTCACAGTTCGTCTGCACATGCTCACTGAACCATTTCATTGAAATAAAGATGGCAGACGATTCAAACCACTAGAAATCACATTGCTTAATACAGATATTGGGTTTGTATTACTGTACACATAAATTCGAAAAAGTTGTCAAAAAACAAATATATAACAAATAAATGTTATCAAAGGAAAGATAAGTTACTTTTCTACCAAACTGGATATATTTTTCGTGTTTTTATTCAATGTAACATGTTTATTCAGCTCGAAAAGCATACAGTGTTTACCGATGTATTGGAACATTCAAGATGGCGTCTGATTCTTTCTTTAACACGGTAAGTTTGGGAAAAGGTGTTATAAATAAAAAACCGAATAAAATACTGTTAAAAACTCGCTCAATATATGTTACCGTGACATAGGTTGACATAGATTCGGCGGGTTTTTAATAGTATTTTGTGTAGTTTATTATTTATAACACCTTTTCCCAAACTTACGGTGTTAAAGAGGGTGTGAGACGCCATCTTGAATTTTCGAATACATCGGTAAACACTATGTTTTTCGAGCTGAATAAATATGTTACATTGAATAAAAACACAAAAAATATATCCAGTTTGGTAGAAAAGTAACTTATCTTGCCTTTGATAACATTTATTTGTTATATATTTGTTTTTTGACAACTTTTTCGAATCTATGTGTACAGTAATACAAACCCCAGATATTTATATCTCAAACTATTTTTCTGCTCTAATTTTCCCTGCGATATTCCTTTTCAGCATACCCGAAAACCTCCAAAAGTCATTTTTTAAAGAAAATGTTGAGGCATCTTCAGTTGGCATAACGGAGTACATTGACCTTTCTGTATATTTGGATATATTACTATTTTCGGCACTTCTGCAATATTCGGGCGAGCGCCATTGTTAGGGGGCGATAACCCCAATCTCTTCTTGGTCAAAAAAATAACAAACAAGATGTTTTTTCCAAACACAAAAGTATCTGAAAACCAAAACAAATAATTGTAAAAGACATTTATTTAAAAATCCGCGTAAGAAAATATAATTTTGATGAAACAATTCTGTAATTAAAGCAACATTGGATTTTTATAAAAATATTAAAAAATTCAATAAAATTCTTGAAGGAATTTTCTCTACATGGACTTGGAAAGAAGGAAATAGTATGCTGTGATCGATTCTTCTTTCATACTGTGAGAAATTTCATATACGGCAGCCATCTTTTCTTGTTTGTCCACCCACTCATTAGTGGTTGGCTGTCATTGGTTTAAATTTGAATGTGTCAGGTGATTGACTTGGCATGCTTTTGTATCATGCTTTCTTTTTCAGTCAAGACAAAGCTTGGCGTCGGGATAGACTCAAAAACAAAGCGGATCCCACTGGAGGGAGCTAAGACAATTCCTTCATGAACACCAAACAGTTGGTGAACGAAGGACCACATCTCTATAAGCAGAGACAACTTATATTGCTGTATTTATCCTAATTGAGGATGACATTCAAGAACTGTTCTGCATGTTTATTTACCAAATATTGGATCTTATCTCAATTCATCTTGAGTCCCAAGGGGCTCACATTATGCCTAATTATAGGTGCCATCACTCCTGCCGAGTTTACCATAAACATTCATGGATCCTTACGAGGAACAACGAACTAACATTCCAACAATAGGAATTTGAACTAAAGGCTCCATGCGTATGGGAGCAAATCGGGCCACCGTTCTGCAAATGTACACTACCAGAACCAATAAACTTTTATTGCAGTTACATTTGAATAAATTTTGATTTTGAAAGGTATGGCTTTTGTATTTGTGGATTCTTTTGCCTCTGCAGGGAAGAAATTGAGATATGAGAAATTTCTCACAATACAAGTTTCCCAAACAGGGAAAATAATTCAGAGATCCCATATAAGGAAATAAACTACAACAGAATAGAATGAGTCTGAATAATTTTCACTTTAGAATTGGATTCTCATCCAGACGAGACCGATACGTCAATGAAATAGAACAGAAACTGAAGATTTTTGGCAAAATGAATATGGTGCGTAATTTCACACTCACACAAACGAAACTTCCGGAAGAAACCCAAACTCCCATGAGTTTTTGCTATAGACTGGCCAACAACGCTTCCAGCTAGCAAATTTCAAAATCTATCTGTAATCTTGAATTTTGATGAATTGTTAATTAAGTGAAGAGAAAGGTCAAAATGTTTTTAGATTTTAAGGATCAGCCATTCATTTAGCATGTACCTAATAAACAAAGCCCCCTCCCTCCATGTTAAGAAGGGTTTTCTAATTAATAACAATGTTTAGAAAATAAAAGACTTAACATGGAAGGAACAACTGGAAGTAAAGTGGAAGCAGTAATCAAAAAGATAATCAAATTCATAATATTGAAGATTTGTCACTTACAATGACAACCGATTGTGATAATAGCGGTATCCCCCCCCCCCTCCTTGGAAAATAGTTCCTAGACTCATTTAGTCAGGAAAATAATTTATTTTCTGATTCATATTAGATTTTTTTTTATATATATAATGGATTTGAAATATAACAAGCTGTAATTTTTTTTTAATTACAAATAGTAATTAACTGATAATAAAGTCGATGTTGATGCGAATTCTACAGTTCAATCTAAATAAAGAAACAAAAATACAGAAAGATGTTTTTTCGGAATATCAAAAATTGAAAAATTGAATTTCAGCTAAAAGCAATTTTATCCACTTGATTGTCAAGTCAAAATTAGTAACATATCCAAAAATTATTAAAAATGATAAAGTAGAAAATTAATTACGAATAAAAAGTGCTTTTGGAGTAAATTGCAAGTTTATTTAAAATCACTAGTCAATAAAAAATTTGTCTGCCCTTTTTTTTTTTTTAGGGTAAATTTGATGTGCTGAATCCAAAAATCACATTGGTTTTGTTCAATCAGGTCAACCACATTCTACATTTTTGTTCTCGTATACATGTGTAGAGCATTTTAGAAGTTCGTGGGGGTAAAATGCTATGTCGAATAATAGTTTTAGTTGGAAATTGTTGTTTTAATGACGGCATCTTCAAGGTTGATAGTTCTGGATGTCGAAAACGAAATCAGTTTGAAGTCATAAAAGCTCGAAATCTTTCAAAACTTGGTGCTCAGCATACACAAAGAAAAACTGGCCTCTACAGGAGGAATTGATGTCTTGCAAAGAAAGGAACATTATTAAAAACCCTCTGGTAGACAAAGACTGAATACTTTTCCTACTGCTCTACATCAAGCTCGACTTAACCAAGCAGTTTGTCAATGCTCTGAACAAAGATAGTAAATACTTCACTTACTTGTATCAGTCTTTTCCAGGATTGACCATAGAGAAGTTGAAAGCTGGCATCTTTGATGGTTATCAGATCCGGCAGCTCATCAGAGATCCAAAGTTCAAAAACTCAATGAACAAAGTGGAACTGGAAGTGTGGAAAGCATTTGTCTTGGTAGTAAAGAACTTTTTTGGCAACAATAAGGCCAGGAACTATGGAAATCTTGTCAACCACAAGCTGACTTCTTTCAGAAACCTGGGTTGAAACATGAGCGTCAAGATGCTCTACTTATTTTCACATATGGAGTGGTTTGCTGAGAACCTGAGTTCAGTGAGTTATGAGCAGTGAGGAGAGATTCCATCAGGACCTGGAAGAGATGGCAACTAGGTATCAGTTTCGCTAGGACGCAGTCATGATAGCTGACAATTGTTGGAATCTGAAGAGAGACGTACCTGCCACTGAGCATTCCAGGAGTTTGAAGAAATGGAAGGAATCCTAAAGAAACATGCCATTTCTGTGTACTTTCATTTATCAATGTCCACCATTTCAGTAATCAATATTTCTATCAGGTAATCAATGTGTTGTTGGCGAAAAATTTTTTCTCTTAAAAAACATAATTAATGTTATATGTATTGACAATAATTGCCTGATAGCGCCACAAAAATGTAATCGATTTTGTCACAAGATCTGATTGTATTTAAATCAACTTAGTACAAAAAATTGACCTAATGAAGAGAAATGGATGCCATTTCCTGATTCAGCAGTGGAAAAATACCCTAATTTAATGGGTAGTCTATATTTGCAAATCTAGAAGTGCAATCTCATTTTGGATACATTTTGTGATTAGAAACGTGAATCAAAAGAATTTTTGAAAAAATAGTCATTTTCGGTCGTTAGCACTCGAAAAAGCTGCTGTAATTTCCAGCAAAAATCGTCAAAAAAAACCCCACCCAAAATGTACACTCACTGTTGGAATTATTTTTAAATTAGCAGGGGTACCCGACGTTGCCCAGGTGTGTTGAATAAGACAACCCGAAAAAAATAGAATCAAAACAGTAGGCAGTTTGGGTGAAGAGAGGTGTTAAAAAAAAGCGTTAGTAGGCAAGCAGGCTTGAACCTGTTACGTGAAGGAGGAAAAAAAAAAAGTAGTATCTTTGCCGTTGCGTCCATGGTAAAACCAGAAGTTGAGAATGTCGAAATTAAGTGAAGTCAATCGAAAAGAAAAGATGACTTGCAAAAAATGATGATGCACAAACCAATCCCTCCTTGTATAAAACTACTCAGTTGAGCGTGAAGGAATTATGCTTTTGGACAATTTTTTTGATATTTGTCGTCTTGGACGTTGAGCTTCAAAACAATACTGATCTTGTGATGATCTGTCGTAACTGTACCAATGTGACATGCATATGACCTGATTAAAAATTAAAAATAAACTAAGATGAATGTACAAAATGTATAACAATTTTTTTCAATTTTGACCTATTTTTGGCCTCTTAGAATCTATTTTAACCTGATAATGACCCATGAAAGAACGGTTCGTAAAAAACTCCAATCATCTGAGACCCCTAGCTCAGCTCTGCGGCTTTTAGTTTCGGAGGAGATAGTTTGAAAATATGGAGACAGACAGATATATAGCCTTTTATATATTATGTAGTACTGATTTCAAAAGTTAAAAAAAAAAAAATGACTTGGGTGCTATCAGCTAGAATCGAAACCAAAACATTTAGCATTGTTTGAGCTATTGACAGATAGCTAGGGAAAGATTTGAAACTCAACCACTTCAAGTTATAAATGAATTTGCACACCTCACAAATCTCTGAACATTAGCAAAGGCGTAATCAGGAGTACTGAATTATCACTGTGCCCCTTGGAAGAAATTCAGACTAACCTACAAAAACAAAACGTCACTGACGTTAAAAGAGTCCAAATTAATAAACTTGGCGAAATAATAAAAACAAATACTTACATTTTAACATTCAATACTCACCAAATTCCAAACAAAATTAAAATAGGGTATGAAATGGTAAACGTTGAACACTACATACCAAACCCACTCAGGTGTTACAATTGCCAGAGATACGGACACCATCGAGACCGGTGTACCCGCCCTCCAATATGTATAAGGTGCGGAGATAATGAACCTCATATAGACTGTAAAAAAGAGCCAAAATGCATTGTCAAAAAGGCCATAGCGCCAATTCAAAAGAATGCGACAAATAGAAGAGTGAAAAAGAAATCAACAAAATAAAATATACAAAAAATATTACCTTCCAAGAAGCTCGCAAACTATCAGAAAATGCAAAATATTCTGAAATAACAAAAAAAAACATACAGCAAACTACCGAACCAAATAAACAAACAAAAATAAATTCACTCATCATTAAATCTGAGGACATTATTAAACTACTTAATTAAATGAAGGAACTTATGGAAGAATTTAAAAAAATTATAAAACAATTCAACAATGAAAAAAAAGTTCCTATAACTGAACAAACCACTCAAGCTAAAATTAAATCAAATAAACCCATAAAACCCCAAATTACAACACCCATAGAAACATCTCCACTTACAGAGGGGAAAAAACAGACACCAAAATATGCCCATGAAGAGAAAAGAAATAAACCTCCACTCAAAAAAGAAACTAAAACAAAACTAGACAGATCACGCTCAAGTTCCAGACCAAGAATCCCTACACAAAACAGATTTGAAGAAATGGACATAGAAGACCGAAGATCTGATACCAATGACTAACAAAAAACAAAAAATAATCCAGTGGAACTGTCGCGGTTTAAAAACAAACATGAATGAACTGCTTCTGCTACTAGCGCAGGAGCGCCCTGCAGTGGTGTGTCTTCAAGAAACTTTTCTGAAACCAGGAGACAAAATTAATATTAAGCAATATGAAATTTTTAATTTCACTCATAACTTTGGGGGCAGGGCGTCCGGGGGAGTAACAATTCTAATCAGAAACGATATACCCCATAGCAAAATAAACATAACAACCAATATCCAAGCAATTGCTATTAATGCCACACTACATAAACCAATGACAGTATGTTCACTATATATACCTCCAAACGATGACATAGATAAAAACGAGATTAAAAAATTGATTGATCAATTACCCAAACCTTTCGCCCTATTAGGAGATTTCAATAGTCATAACATACTATGGGGATGTAAAGACACCAATAAAAAGGGCAAAACGTTGGAAGAATTTATCAATGAAAACGATATATGCTTCCTCAACGATGGAACACCTACACACATCAACCCAACTGGTGGAAACCATTCAGCCATTGACCTTAGCTTGTGCGATCCATCACTATATATGGACTTAACCTGGAAAGTATATGATGACACTTGCTGCAGTGACCATTTTCCATTAGTGATAGAAACTCCAGAATTCAACAGCGAAAAACTTCCCAGATGGAAGCTAAATAAGGCCAACTGGCAATTATACAAAGAAAAATGTCGACATAAGTTGAATGATTCAGAGACAAACAACACTGTAGAATTTTTTACAGAAACACTAGTAGAAATTGCAAATGAATGCATCCCTAAAACTTCAGCATCTAATCGGTACAACAGACCCTGGTTTGACAATAAATGTCGGGAATCCATCAAATTGCGAAAAATTGCACTGAAGAAATTTCAGAAACAACCCACAACTTCAAATTTGATAGAATACAAATTAAATAGAGCTAAAGCTCGTAGGGTAATAAAAGCAGCTAAAAAAGAGAGTTGGGAAAAGTATGTCAATAAACTAAATTCCTCTACAGAACCGAGAGTAGTATGGGAGATGATTAGAAAAATTTCAGGTAAACATCAATCAACACCAATTAAACACCTGCTTAAAAACAACACCAGAGTAACCGATGAAAAGAATATAGCAGACCTTCTAGCCGAAACTTTTTCTCAAAACTCATCTAACCAAAACCATAACTTTAAATTTATAACAATTAAACAAAATATCGAACAATACAAACTAAACTTTAAATCAAAAAACCTAGATTATAATAAACTACTTACATTAACTGAATTAGAAGATTCTATTAAAAGATCCCACAACACAGCCGTAGGACCTGATGAAATCCATTACGAATTCCTGCGACAACTCCCTTTGGAATCATTGAAGTTGCTACTAAAAATTTACAACAAATTATGGACAGAAGGTGAATTTCCTGACTCGTGGAGGCAAACCACAATAATAGCAATACCAAAACCAGGAAAAGACCATTCGAATCCACAAAACTACAGACCAATCTCACTGACTAGCTGCTTGTGCAAAATAATGGAGAGAATGATAAATGATAGATTGGTTTGGTACCTAGAAACCAACAACCTTATCTCCAACCTACAATGTGGATTCCGTAATAAGAGAAGCACAACAGATCACTTGGTTAGATTGGAAACAGCCATAAGGGAAGCCTTTATTAGAAATGAGCACCTATCAGCAGTATTTTTTGATCTGGAGAAGGCCTACGACACTACGTGGAAATATGGAATTATGAGAGACTTGCACGAATTTGAACTAAAAGGCAGACTGTATAACAATTTTTTTCAATTTTAACCCATTTTTGGCCTCTTAACCTGATAATGACCCATGAAAGAACGGTTCGTAAAAAACTCCAATCATCTGAGACCCCTAGCTCCACTCTGCGGCTTTTAGTTTCGGAGGAGATAGTTTGAAAATATGGAGACAGACAGACATATAGCCTTTTATATATTATGTAGTACTGATTTAAAAAGTTTAAAAAAAAAATGACTTGGGTGCTATCAGCTAGAATCGAAACCAAAACATTTAGCACTCCAACCGTGTTCCCTACTGTTTGAGCTATTGACAGATAGCTAGGGAAAGATTTGAAACTCAACCACTTCAAGTTATAAATGAATTTGCACATGCGCAAATGTAATAGAAATATGTTGGCAGGTTGAATATTTTGCTTTCCAACTTACCAACATATTTTTGTACATGTTATTCATCCATCCTGTTGCAATATTTTGGAACACTAATGGGGTATGATCCCACACAGTCGGACGATTCTATTTATAAACGATGCTGCTAAGAACTGACAAATCAAATTAATTCACGTTCTGCTACCAACCAATCAGAAACCAGAGTTGCTTCATAAATATTAAACCTTTTCTGGAGCAATTTCACATGTTCTTTTCCCGGGTTTTGACACGGTAAGAATATTTTGTTCTGTGGAACTGTCTACTACAAACAAGTCACCTCCCAAGACTTGTGTGTAACAGCGAACCATCTGAAACTGTTCTGAAACTCAAAATGGCTTACACTTCTAGAGGTTATGCGCCTAGTGTGTGTCTTTATTTCGATGGATCTGAATCAAAATTCGAATTGTGGCAAGTTAAATTTCTGGGATATCTACGAATCCAAAAGCTACACAAAGTACTACAAACACAACCTGAAAACAGAAATGACCCCGACTTCATTGAAAAGAACGCAACTGTCTTTGCGGAATTAATACAGTGTTTAGATGACCGAAGTCTATCACTGGTAATGAGAGAAGCCCTGGACGACGGCTGCAAAGCATTAAACATATTGAGAGAGCATTATTTATCGAAAGGAAAACCCAAAATTATTTCTTTATACACTGAACTGACCTCTCTAAAACGAATGGAAGCCGAAACTATTACTGATTATATTATAAGAGCTGAGACAACTGCAAATTGTTTAAAAATGTCTGATGAAGTTATAAGTGACAGTCTGTTAATTTCCATGGTCCTTGAGGGATTACCGAGTGATTTCAAGCCATTTACCACCGTGATAACGCAGAAAGAAAAACCCATGACTTTTAGCCAATTCAAGGTAGCACTCAGAAGTTACGAAGAAACTGAAAAAATGATCACAGAAAAAAACGAATCCACAAATATTATGAAATTTAAAAATACACACATAAAAACACCAAAATCGAATTATACCCATGCCAGGAATACAAAATGCAACTTTGCCAAAAGCAGGTTTTTTCCTAAGAAAAGTACAAAAATTATGTGACTTTTGATGATAAAGTCAAGAGATATCCCAAAAGAAATAGACTACCCGATTTTTTTGTGGTCGACAATATAAAGGATTATCAAATTGATTATTGCTGTTCAATGGAAAATGCGCCAAAAAAGCTTCAACGAAGCAATTAATTCAGAACATTGTGATGAATGGAAAATTGCCATGAAAAAAAGAAATAGATGCCTTAACCGAAAATGATACCTATACGGTAGTGCCTCTCCCAAGAGATAAACATACATGTTATTTCTACCAGATGGGTTTTTACAAAAAAAAAAAAAAAAAAAAAAAAATTGGTCCTGGACAAGACGTTAAACTGTATCCATTTTATTGGTATTAACACTTTAACCTACTAATGCGTAACTAATACTTTTGGTTAAAAAAAAGAAAAAAAAATCTTTGTAATTTTCCTTTTTGACATTTGAACACAATTAAAAATAGCGTCTTTTTAAATGTTAAAATTCTAAGATCCAAATGATTTCTAATTTTTGTTATGTCTAAGTAAATATAAAAATATATATTTATTTTTGAGCAGAACAAACACAACGGACTTCCCCATTATAAAAAATAGGGAGGATGTTGCAATATTTTGGAACACTAATGGGGTATGATCCCACACAGTCGGACGATTCTATTTATAAACGATGCTGCTAAGAACTGACAAATCAAATTAATTCACGTTCTGCTACCAACCAATCAGAAACCAGAGTTGCTTCATAAATATTAAACCTTTTCTGGAGCAATTTCACATGTTCTTTTCCCGGGTTTTGACACGGTAAGAATATTTTGTTCTGTGGAACTGTCTACTACAAACAAGTCACCTCCCAAGACTTGTGTGTAACAGCGAACCATCTGAAACTGTTCTGAAACTCAAAATGGCTTACACTTCTAGACATCCAAACAAAGATTTTACTCATTATAAACCATTCACCATTCTTGGTGTATGATTATTATTTTTGTTAATTTCAGTGTTATATGACCAGTAGTTTAAGAGTTTATTGATTTAAATATTTTTACACAGATCCACACACATGCATACATTTATTGTTTTATTTATATAGATTATCTTTTAATTTTCAGAACAGTGGAAGAAGTTCAACAAATTCTTGAATATGCCAAGCTGAAAGTCTCAGACGTAAAGCCATTAACGCAATGCGTCTATTTCTCAGAAGACCTTGACAATGAAAAGTTGAAACTCTTGGAGGTCGACAAGAAAACTTTGGAAGTTTTAGAAGCTGGCCAAAGGTGAGTCTTTGTGTTCAACATCCATAAATAAAGAAATGTGAAGGTTTACTTTATTTTATTCGTAACTTGAAACTTACAGAAATCTGGGCAGAAGCTGTCCAAATATTCTAACCTGCTTTAACAGATTTCAAAACCGACTTGGTAACCTAGTAGATGACACTCTTTTTTCTTCCCTGCAACGTCTTTCCCATAGTAGAGGCGTTCCTAGCCTGTCTCTGTTTTAGCGTTATTTTCATGGCAAATGCTCGTATGAACTCTAATCTATGGTCTTCCCTTGCCAAACTTTCACAAAAACAACACTCATCTAGCCAAAACCACTGTCAATAATTTCCCCTACTCTCTATCTGTACCTAAGCCTAAATATGGATTCCATGAACAAAGTTTCTTTCCTAGAACTGCCAGCCTGTGAAACTCTTCCGCTTTCTAGCTGACTACAATATGGTTGTCTTCAAGTCTAATGTAAACAAGTCCTTGCTGAGCTGTACCATTGAATAATCCAATTCTACCCAATTTGTGGTTACTATGCTGTTGTCTCAGTGACCATTGTACACTCATTAACCTTTATCCTCGAGTGGCATTGGGACCTTGATAAGTGGTGACTCCTTTGTAAAAAGAAAAACAAAAATTGCCAATGGTGCTGAATGAAAACTTGATATTTTTTTTTAATGCTGGACAAATCTTTCAATGTAGATAATATTTTTTGTTGTAAGAAAATTAGCAGTAAAAACATTAAAAATCGAGGAAAAAACACTTTTTTTTTCTTTTTTTTTTTTACATAAGCGTCACCACTTATCAAGACCGATCGGCCACTCAAGGATAAGGGTTAAAGAGTGTAGAGTAGTCAAAAGGACAATATAGTAATATCAATAGTAATGGAAGTTCGGTAAATTTGTTAACTTAAGTGGAACGGCTCATCATAAACTTGTTCACGTTGGACTTGAAGACAACCATATTATAGACAGCTGGAAAGCAGGAAAACGGAAGACAATTCCACAGGCGTGCAATTCTAAGAAAGAAGCTTTGATCATGGAATCTATGTTTAGGTTTAGGCACAGATAAAGAGTAGGGAAAATTATTGATAATGTTTTCAGCTAGTCTAGTGTTTCTTGTGAAAGTTTGGCGAGGGGGGACCATAGATTGAAGCTCAGTCGAACACTTTCCATGAAAATAACGATAAAGCAGAGACAAACTCGCAACATCTCTTCTGTGAGATAGAGGTTGCAGCGAAGAGAAAAAAACATCTTCCACCAGGCCCCGAAGTCTATTTTGAACTCTATCAAGGCAGGACAAGTCTTTTCTAGCAGCTCCTGCCCATATGTGGCAACAGTATTCCATCCTTGGACGTATCTGGCTCTTATATAGATAGAGAATTGCGTCAGCAGTGAGATATCTACTAGATCGATAGAAGGATCCAACCATTTTTCCAGCGGCCTTGGCAACAGATTTGATGTACGTATTCCATTTAAGATCAGGAGTAATGGTCAAGCCCAGAAGCCTGTCAAAACTTGAGGCCTCCCCAAGACGAGAGCCATTCATTTTAATTGATGCCAGATGGGGATCAGAACGTTGATGATGTAAAGATAGAAGCTTGGTTTTAGATGCATTAAAAGTAACCAGCCACTCCTTTCCCCATTGTACGTGATCAAGATCAGAGGAGAGAGAATAGGAGAGAACTTGGTCGTTTACTGTCTTAGATGTGCTACCATAGATCGTAGTGTCGTCAGCAAAAATGTCTACGAATGATGTAAGGATGTGATTTGGAAGATCATTAATGTAGATCAGGAAAAGAGTTGGGCCCAGGATGGACCCCTGAGGGACTCCAGCATTTATTCTGTGAGCTTCTGATTTTTGCCCATCAACTACTACTCTTATAAACCTATCAGAGAGAAATGATTTAATAATTGAGAAGACATTTCCAGCTATACCATAGCTGGAGATCTTGTGAAGTAAACCTTTATGCCATACCCTATCAAAGGCCTTTGATATGTCAAGAGCAATTGCCCTAGAAAGGTTGCCTCTGTCGAGAGATTCGCTAATCCTATGAGATATAACTGTAAGCACATCTGCTGTAGATCTATCAGAACGGAAACCATATTGTGTGTCACTAAGAAGGTTATTTTTGCTGAGATGGTTGATTACTTCTGTATTTAACACAGATTCCAGCAACTTACTCATGATGCACAGGAGACTTATTGGCCTGTACTGAGAGGGGGATGAACGATCACCTGAATTCTTAAATACAGGGCATACTGATGAGATTTTCCAGGGTGATGGGAAGCAATTTTCCTTAACACAACGTTTAAACAGTTTTGTAAGTATGGGTGCTAGTTCTGGTTGAAGTTTTTTGAGTACTATAATTGGAATACCGTCAGGGCCGGTTGCTTTACTGGAATCAAGGTTTTTGATTAGCTTGGCAACATCACATACAGATATTTGTATATCACATAGTGTGTTTTCTGATACAGGAGGAAATATTGGGGGTTGGCGGCCTTGATCGCAAAGGGTAGAATTGGCTGCAAAGTTCTTGGCAAAGAGTTTGGCTTTGTCTGATGCTGACGAGATTAACTCCGGTCCATTGATGATAGTTGGGATAGAGCACATGTTTTTGTTCAGGATTCTGTTTGCAATTTGCCAAAACTGGTGGGAACCAAGCCGCTGCTCAGCTACTTTCGACTTGACGGACTGAGCATACAACTCTCTTGCGTTCTTTATTACTTTCTTACAATGGTTGCTGGCAGTCCTGAAAGCGGCTTTAGTTTCCATACATCTATTACGTTGGAAGCAGTGGAAAAAGTGATTACTGTGCGCAATAGCAGCAGCACATTCTGGAGAAAACCATGACTGGCTGTTAGGTTTTTGCTGGAACTTTTTCGAGGGTATGAAATTGTCTATACCTACAATTAACCATTCAGTCAGGTCTGATACTATAGACGACACATACTTTTTAAACATGGAACGCAGAGGAAGATCCGATATAAATGTACGGAAACTATCCCAGTCAGCCATAGTGTATCGATATACTGTACGATGGAGAGGTACATCTGAGGACTTATTACATTTCATTTTTATCTTAATTGATACAACTGAGTGGTCGGAAGATCCAAGAGACAGAACGGAAACTGAACATAGTTCAGAGCAAGTCTTTTAATATTTTCTTTTTCTTGTTCAAATTTAGAGCAAAAAACAATACTCGCCATATGGTTGTTTGTCATGAAAAAATATTTAATTTTTTCATGACAAAAAACTGATGGTAAAGAAATGTATTCTTTAACAATATTTTTTGGTCTACTTGTTTTCAACAATATTTTTTGGTCTACTTGTTTTCAACAATATTTTTTGGTCTACTTGTTTTCAACAATATTTTTTGGTCTACTTGTTTTCGACAATATTTTTTGGTCTACTTGTTTTCGACAATATTTTTTGGTCTACTTGTTTTCAACAATATTTTTTGGTCTACTTGTTTTCAACAATATTTTTTGGTCTACTTGTTTTCAACAATATTTTTTGGTCTACTTGTTTTCAACAATATTTTTTGGTCTACTTGTTTTCAACAATATTTTTTGGTCTACTTGTTTTCAACAATATTTTTTGGTCTACTTGTTTTCAACAATATTTTTTGGTCTACTTGTTTTCAACAATATTTTTTGGTCTACTTGTTTTCAACAATATTTTTTGGTCTACTTGTTTTCAACAATATTTTTTGGTCTACTTGTTTTCAACAATATTTTTTGGTCTACTTGTTTTCAACAATATTTTTTGGTCTACTTGTTTTCAACAATATTTTTTGGTCTACTTGTTTTCAACAATATTTTTTGGTCTACTTGTTTTCAACAATATTTTTTGGTCTACTTGTTTTCAACAATATTTTTTGGTCTACTTGTTTTCAACAATATTTTTTGGTCTACTTGTTTTCAACAATATTTTTTGGTCTACTTGTTTTAAACAATATTTTTTGGTCTACTTGTTTTCGACAATATTTTTTGGTCTACTTGTTTTCGACAATATTTTTTGGTCTACTTGTTTTCAACAATATTTTTTGGTCTACTTGTTTTCAACAATATTTTTTGGTCTACTTGTTTTCAACAATATTTTTTGGTCTACTTTTTTTCAACAATATTTTTTGGTCTACTTGTTTTCAACAATATTTTTTGGTCTACTTGTTTTCAACAATATTTTTTGGTCTACTTGTTTTTAACAATATTTTTTGGTCTACTTGTTTTCAACAATATTTTTTGGTCTACTTGTTTTCAACAATATTTTTTGGTCTACTTGTTTTCAACAATATTTTTTGGTCTACTTGTTTTCGACAATATTTTTTGGTCTACTTGTTTTCAACAATATTTTTTGGTCTACTTGTTTTCAACAATATTTTTTGGTCTACTTGTTTTCAACAATATTTTTTGGTCTACTTGTTTTCAACAATATTTTTTGGTCTACTTGTTTTCAACAATATCTTTTGGTCTACTTGTTTTCAACAATATCTTTTGGTCTACTTGTTTTCAACAATATTTTTTGGTCTACTTGTTTTCAACAATATTTTTTGGTCTACTTGTTTTCGACAATATTTTTTGGTCTACTTGTTTTCGACAATATTTTTTGGTCTACTTGTTTTCGACAATATTTTTTGGTCTACTTGTTTTCGACAATATTTTTTGGTCTACTTGTTTTCGACAATATTTTTTGGTCTACTTGTTTTCGACAATGTTTTTTGGTCTACTTGTTTTCGACAATGTTTTTTGGTCTACTTGTTTTCGACAATATTTTTTGGTCTACTTGTTTTCGACAATATTTTTTGGTCTACTTGTTTTCGACAATATTTTTTGGTCTACTTGTTTTCGACAATATTTTTTGGTCTACTTGTTTTCGACAATATTTTTTGGTCTACTTGTTTTCGACAATATTTTTTGGTCTACTTGTTTTCGACAATATTTTTTGGTCTACTTGTTTTCGACAATATTTTTTGGTCTACTTGTTTTCGACAATATTTTTTGGTCTACTTGTTTTTGACAATATTTTTTGGTCTACTTGTTTTCGACAATATTTTTTGGTCTACTTGTTTCTGACAATATTTTTTGGTCTACTTGTTTTCAACAATATTTTTTGGTCTACTTGTTTTCAACAATATTTTTTGGTCCACTTGTTTTCAACAATATTTTTTGGTCCACTTGTTTTCAACAATATTTTTTGGTCCACTTCTTTTTGACAATATTGAAGATAAGTTAGGGTTAGGTTGGCAAATATTAGTCTCACCTTTTAGTAACCATTTTTGACAAAATTCAATATTTGTTTCCTGCAGTATCTTTCCCAACTCTACTAGATTCATGTTTTCCCAAAATTATTGAAATGGCGACTACTTTAATCAGTTTTGCTAAATTTTATAGAATTCTCTGCAATATTTTTATTGCATTTACCAATTGTCGGCTGCTATGATTTTCATTGGCTAAGCATTTCAGCATCTTCTGTCAGAATATGTTGATGATAATTTGGGCTCTGTTCTACATGAAGTACATCAAAATATGAAAAAAATATTCACATAAATCATTACAATATCCATTTTCGTGTGTCCTAATTTGCTTGCCGCTCTATAAAGGCAAAGTTTAGTCTGTTTTTAAATCCTTAAAACTGAGCATTTCGACGTTGATTCTAAACCAACCACTTATAAATAATGTAAATTACAATTCTTCACTCTAAAGATATGACTTTTTTGGCTTTTGCTCAGAATTCAACCTTCTTAACAAAAAACAAAAATTCAGAAAAATCTTTGTGATTCATAAAAATCTGTATGGAATGAAAATGTCATATTCTGAAAATCACATAAATTGATCAAGTAGGTTTTCTTTTTTTTTAACTAAGAAAATCCAAATTTATGATTTTTAGCAATTAATATTATTTTGCAGCCATTACAAGTTGATTAAAATAAACAAAAAATCAGGCAAATTGAGTTTTCTCCCTTGATTTCTAAAACATGGCGGATCTGTCTCGCTTCCTCATAAAATTTGATTCTCTTAGTTAAAAAAACAAATTTCTTGATCAATTTATGTGAATTTTTGAACATGACATTTTCATACATCCTAATGACTTTTTTGTATTTTTGTGTTTTCTTTTAATTAGGTTGAATTCTGGACAAACACTGATTTCTTTTCATTATTATTTTCTATTTTCTTCCAGTCTCGTGATCCGTGGTGAGAAAAACAACAGTGCAATTCTGTGTACGGATGATCGAACATTTGAACTTAAGGAAGCAGAGATGTCCAATAATCTACTCATTTTACCAGACTGTGTTTTTGGCAGTGACATCTCCACGGAAGGCCCCTGCACACTCACTAATTTAAAGGTGATTCATAAAAATATTGTTACGTATATGTCTGCTTGGTGATCATCAAGCAATTAAAATGGACAGTTAATTCAGTTATCAATGAATACGAGATACTTTTGTTTATAAAAACAGACTTAGTTTATTTTACGGAATATTTAATATACACTTTTCAACACAATGACGGCAGTAATGGCAGGGGTGATTGCAAAACTTGACAATAGTGTCTCTTTGACTGTCCGTCTCTCTGACTCTCTCTGCTTTGTTTATCTTTCTCTTTTATTGAAGTATTTCGACCTGGTAACCCAGTTCGTCATCAACCCGGGGATTTTGCCCGCCTGGTCTGACCCATAAACGATTTGACGTCATGGCTTCAGGTCCCAGGGATTCCATCATTTCATTTTCGCTTGCCTGGTCTGACCCATAAACGATTTGACGTCATGGCTTCAGATTCCGGGGATTCCATTGTTTCATTTTCGTTTGCCTTGTCTGACCCATAAACGATTTGACGTCATGGCTTCAGATCCCGGGGATTCCATTGTTTCATTTTCGTTTGCTTGGGCAATAGCTCGCTCATACCTCTCCATAACATTATCCCAGTTTTAGAAGGCATGGGCTCTTTAACTTTTAGGCCTGATCTTGCATGGGGATTTTTTTTTTGAGGAGGATCATTTTTAAAAGGGGAATGGAGATGAAAAATGATGGCACTACAAGAACAGCATTTTATTATTTCTGATGGCTAATTGGAAATAATAGAACTATATCAAACAGTTTCAATTTTGAAAAAGATTTTTGGCACAGTTTCTTCGATACAAAAGAAACTGGAAAATTGCTCATCTCTCTTCATATGTACATTCTTTTGACTACTGCTTCGATCAATGTAACCTCTGACCTGCTTCAGATGTCTTGTGTCGAATTTGGAAATCTTTGTCGAACTTGGGATTTAAATTTAGTCTTTAGTGCGGGCCGCCAAAAAATACAATTGTAAATTACTTAGGACTTCTACCCAGTCATGGTTGTCAGTGAGCGAGAGCATGCTACCCCCGTGGATTAAATAACGGGTTCTGTTTAAAATTCTGTGCAGGTTTCCGAGTTTGACAAAAAGATTCAGAGTTCAACAAGATACGCCTGAAAAAGGTTGGAGGTTACATTGATTGAAGCGTTATGAAAATAACACTCAAGATGAAAACAGTAGTCGGAAGAATCCAAATAATACAAATAATCAACCTTTGTCTAAAAAATTCAGAACGGATCCTCTCTACCTAATAATAATCTCAATAATAGTTGTCGGTCATGTGGCTGAGTGTGAGTGGATTTGTGTGGACGCATGGTCTGACAGCTAATTCTGATCAAAAGGTTGAATGTACTTAGAGTCAAAGTTGCTGTGTGTTGATCTTTGCTTGACAGTGTGATGAAATCGACAACTCGTGGTCGGCGATAATATGGGATTGATGGGTCATGGTGGATGTTGCAGGAAATATATATATACTAGCAAAAGTGCCCGTCGTTGACTGGGTTCAAAAACAGCCTACAGAAAATGGACTCTAATTTATCAAAGTATGATAGGTTATCCAAGTGCTTAGTCAGTAGTTTTTTCTGATGAAATGTGTTTGTAAAATCCTGACTTTGAATATTGAATTATTATATTTTATATCCATATATAATGGCTATGTATGTGAGGATAATAAAGTTTGTGTTTGTGTTCAACTCCAAATCGTGATGTTAATTGATGCTGGATTAAGGACAAATTGAATTTTAATAAATAAGAAAAAGCTATTTATCTTAGAAACAATGGTACGCCAAAAATATTGATGATGTTTAATTCCTGGAACTGATACAAATAATGTCATTTTGTTTATTTCTTTTTGGCATAAAGAGGCAAACATTGAACCAAGATGATAAAATGACAGTATTTTCAAGAATGTTACTATGAGCTTGATTTAACCGCCCTCGTATCATGATGTGCGTGCAAGGTTGCTTTTTTGAATATTAACTGAGTCTTAACATGTGACTTACCTATTCATGTGTATATAAATATATAGTAAGTTATAAAATATATATATATATATAGTAAGTTATAAAATATATATATATATATATAGTAAGTTATAAAATATATATATATAGTAAGTTATAAAATATATATATATATATATATATAGTAAGTTATAAAATATATATGTATATATATATATATATATAGTAAGTTATAAAATATATATATATATATAGTAAGTTATAAAATATATATATATATATATAGTAAGTTATAAAATATATATATATATATATATATATAGTAAGTTATAAAATATATATATATATAGTAAGTTATAAAATATATATATATATAGTAAGTTATAAAATATATATATATATATATATATATATATATATATATATATATATATAGTAAGTTATAAAATATATATGGCAATTAAGCTACACAGAATGAGCTTATGCCTGATGAATCCGAGCGTGGATGAAATGCGAAATATTCTGTGTAGCTTAATTGCCAAAATATTTTATAACTTACTACCTAGCTCTACCTATGTCTTGAGCAGTGTTGAAGTAAATATTTCAAGTTCACGCATAAATTTATACTTTTGTATATTAATTTATGTGATTAAATAAAGTAGTCATATATATATATATATATATATATATATATATATGCACATACATAAGGGGTGTCCCAAAAGCAATGCCTTTTATATTTTACTAGCGGAGGTACCCGACGTTGCCCGGGTGTTTGGAGAGGGTGACCCTGTTTTAATATTATAAAAAAAACACGTTAAGAAAAATTGGAAAAACCAAAACAAAACAGCGAACAAACGTAAAAAAAAAAAAAAAAAGGTGTAAAAGAGGAAACAAAAGTTTATGTAGAAAGACAGGCTCGAACCCGAAGCATCGGAGCTAAGGCGGAAAAAAAGATGTCCGACACGTTACCCCTACGCCAAAGAGACATACACTTAATAACGAATAAAAAAAAAAACCTTTAAAAACACTTGCAGGTGGATTAAACTACTGTGAACGTTTTCTAGGTCAAACATGACGTCATTGTCATAGTAGCAGGAGCAGAAAAAATGAAGGAACGATTTTTTCGGCACCCTCCTTGTAGAAAAGGGCCCAGTTTTTAGGGTGAAGGAATGAAAGTTTTTGGCCAATTTTTCGATATTTGTCGGGCGAAGGTTGGAGCTTTAAAATGATACCTATCTGGCGAAAATCCGTGGCCCATATCGAAAGTTTTTGCGAGACATACATACATACAAACACACACACACACAAATATTTTCGCTTTTATATACATAGATATATAGATTCCACCCAAATGGCTTAGAGAGGATTGCAAATTGCATTGTTATGATGACTGGAATTATGTATTCATGACCTGAAAGTTTAATTTCTCTGTTGTAAATATTGATGGTGCGCAACTCTAAGAATACACCCCCTGTCATAGACGTGTCTCAGAAGCAGAGATGTGTCATTGAATTACTAGGAAAAGTTCATTAAGAATGGTGCTATGTAGAAAAATAAATTCTGGAGCCCAAAAGGTCACTTATTTTAATGATACTACTTGTTATCATAGCTCTCCAACTTTATGAGTTGAAAAAAGAAATAGGTTTTAACTTTGAAACAACCATTATATATACAGCCTGATCTCCTAAACTAATGAACAGATCATTATGAATTTTAGAATATATAAAAGGAAATGGTGAGTAACATGGGCACATTTTTTTTTATTCTTGTAAATGTTTACATTTACAAAAATAAGTTATTTAACATCAAATTGTAAGTAATATTAAAAAATACATTAAAATTATTGGCGCTTACATATAAAGTTTTTTTAAATTCATTTAATGAACTAGCGAGGGGTACCCGGCGTTTCCCGGGTGTTTGGAGGTGTGTGGGAGGAGGGGGGGTTAAAAAAAAGTAAGTATAAGGATCGAACCCGAACTGTTAAGGCAAAGTTGTAAATTAAAGTGTGAAAAAAAAACAAAAAACGTGCGACGTTAACCATTGCCCCACCGCGAGATGCTAACGAAAACACGTTTGAATTTATTTAATTACTTGGATTTAGCAGGTACCCGTTTTAATGAGTTAATTAAGGTCAAGTTTGACTGCGGGATAGTATTCATTTACTGCTGAACGCTTTTTTTTTCCCCAAGATGTTATAGGAAAAAGACTAACCCACATGTGGCGAGCGACAAATGTTGAATATTTATCTTCCTGAAATCAAGCAAATTAAATAGACAGGCGAGCTTCGTTGTTAACTGTGAGATATTATGATTTATATGTGATATAAAAAATTTTAAAAAGTTGTGAACCGAGCGACCGCTTCTCTGAAAAAAGCCTTTTGACATACAGAAAAAGCGAACACACATATATACATACATTTTCGCTTTTATATATATAGATTGATCATTAGGAATTGGGAATATATATTCTCGATAACCTGGTGAGTAATATGGACAGTATTTTTTAAAAAAATGGTAAACTTTACCATTTACCATCCAAACCCATCCCGAAAAACTTTAAATAAGTTTGATATAAAAAAATTTCAAATAGTCTTATTTAAAATCAAATTCTAAGTAATATTAAAAAATACATTTCTAAAATTATTTGCGCGTCCATTATAATATGTATCCAATTTAAAAAAAACAGTGAAATACGTGATAATATTCTTTACACTTGGTTCCCTTTATTTTATTTTCTCTAATTTATATTATTGCTTTATCTTTGTCCTGGTAGGTTGCATCCAGTCTGCAAACGTATTATGAAATGCGTCCAATCAAGCCCAAGTTAGAGAAACTGAAGTTACTCCTCGAACAAAACATGTACAGTGGTCAGGAGTGTGAAGATGATGGTGACCATCAAGGCCCCAAGGTAAAAATTTGTCCATTTTCTTTATATTTTATGAAATGACCAGAGAAATTGATATTGATATAATTTCAAAAACATTTATACAAATATTATTTTAAAAAGTTTAATACAATATTTATATTAATCTTTCAAAATGATGTTTCGTTACGAGCCAGGAGAGACTAGTGGTTGGCCGTGGTTTCCTGTGCAGAATCTACCACTGTTACTAATTGGCAGTTGCTCAAAACACATGAAAAATAAGAAAAAGGTATTTGTGCAGTTTAATCAACGCATTAAAAAATGAAAATATCAAAAAAGGTTATATTTTACGTATCCATTATGGAATGAAGTTCTCTGGAAAAAATTTCACTTGGTTTCATAAAGTATTTTTTTTTTTTTTTACAGTGAAAAAACAATTTGTTATGATACCGAGCAAAAGGTTTGATTTTTAGGAAGAAAAGCTAGTAATAAAGATGGGGAGGGGGTGTCGGCGCTTTACATGGCGTTATCCCCCCGTGGCGTGTTAAAAATTTCCACAATGGCTGACTTCAATGCGATTTCATAAAAACGTGTTTTTCCGCTGTAAAAAAAACTACTGGATCAAATTAAATGAAATTTTTTTGCCGGAGATCTTCAGTCCAAAACGGATACGTACAATATAACCTTTTTTTTTCGATATTTTCATTTTCTAATGTCTTGATTAAACTGTACAAGAAAAAATATAAAGGATATATCAACCATTAGATTTACGCCTTTTATGATATCTTGTCTGGTTTAAGATTAGTTCTCTTCGTAGTATATCTAAGTGAAGCACACAGATGACATAAACGACAAAATACATGAATAACCACAGATTTATACATGAGAATACTTTGATTACAGTAGACGGTTCAATCTCCCAGAATTTATATACAACACTCTATGGGCTGAGAGAATGGGTGAACATAAAGATAAAAATTATAATATTATAAGAAGTGATTGAACGAGTCAAAAAAATGACATTTAAGCATGAATATCATTAAAAAATTTGTTTGACTTTCCAACATGGATGGAGGAGTTGGATATTGGGGTTGAGTGAAAGAAAACCTGACGTACTTAGCAATCTGAAAACAAAAAAATATGTCCAGTACCAAAATTTTCGAGGAACTGAGAGATAATGGTATGTTCTATATATCGTGCAATCATTTTTCTTTGTATTCCGCACTCTCTCCTCTTCTATTTTATTTTTCTTTACAGTTATATTGGTATTGTCTGTCTCCATCTGAACGTTCCTCAGTTTTTTCCTTCAGTAAATAATCCCTTTTAGTTTGGCAGAGGGCCAACTATTTGTAACAGTTTTGTTTTTTTGCGAATCCTTTAGTCACTTGGTGTAAGCTTTGAGTTGAATCTTCTCATCTGTTAATGTAGGCCGATGTATCAAATTGTTGTTAGGTGAGTTTGTAATCCTATGCCATTTATATATACAATTTATACAATTTAAATAAAGCATGTTTTACAAAATCCCTTTGGATTCCTCTTGTTCGAACAATATATCAGCTTATGTTAAGGCGATTGCTTAATCCTTTACCAGGTCTCTAGTCTGAAGCAATACCTGTCTCGCAATATTTATTTGGTTCCTTCACAGTACTAGAAAACTGGAACCATCGTTGCTCCTTGTTGGTTATTTCCGTATGAGTTGACTTGGGTGCACAACATGCTGGTTGATATGCCGAGATTCATATTATAGCTTGGTTAATAAGACCAGGTGCTTTGAGCGTCCGTCGTAAGCACTAGCATGGCTTTCATTTTTCACCTCCTTTAAATCACTCCTTTTTGTTTGAATCTTTTCCTTCATTTTTACTTTTGAGAGGACAAAGGAAGAGCATGAGAGAGAGATAGGTGGAGGTTTCTCTGTCTGGACTGTTTCCGCTATTGCATTAGTTCGTGGGTAGATGGAGAAGTGGGGTGTCAGACTTCAATGGGGAGAAGAGATTCATCTGGCCCTTTTTGCATTTTTATGATTTTATTTCAGTTTATATCAATCTTCAACCTATCTGCATACTATAAACAATACTGCAAGCAAACTTCAAGTTTTACACACACACACGTGTGTACTATCATTATATTGTAATTATATAATTTCTTTCATTATTACTGATTAATCTTTGCTAGATTTTATTGTTGAAACAAAAATTTTTTCATTTTTTTTTTTTTTTTTTTTTTTTAAATTTTTTTTTTAGTATACCACAGAACATTTATTAGATATTGTCCAAGCCAGTGAGAAAGAATTGTTTAATGGTCTGGAAAAATTAAACGCTCTGCAATTTGAAGGTGAGGTTAACTTTTAGAACAAAAAATATCTCTTTTTCCACTGGGTCAGACATTTTTTTACTATTTCTAATTTCACTCATTAGTTTCTGCAGATCAACTGTCATCAAATTTCATTCTGTGCAATCTTGTTAAATTACTTCTAAGTTTTTCTTGGCCGGATAACCTTCCTGGGATTTAAGATATCCATGCTTCTGGATTGGTTTATTCAGGAAGACAAACGCTTCATATAATACCATTGTCACTAGTTTGTCCTTAGTATAACCTATTTGTTTGGCAAACGTACTTTCAGCAAATCCTCTAATCTGATGTCTTGGGTTTGATCAGATTTTCACATTGTAAATTGGCACAGCTCACAAAATTTTGCTCATGCTATCGCTATTTTAATGATATGAAAATTAATAGAAATTAACTTGAATCAACTTTAGAAACAAAAACAGAATAGATTACAAAATGATTCCAAAACATAAGTCTTGAGAAAAATAGATTCCAAGGTGCTTGTGTAGATTAGTGATGTTTTAAACCACCGCATTTCAGGTGAAAACATTATTACATATTTAATTTGTAACAGAAGTGCTTGGTGTATTTTTTAACAAAAAATCATCCACAGTTATGTTCTGACATTGTGTTTAAAAATGGTGGACCCTTAATTGAAGTCAGAATTGGGCACACATTTCTTCCACATTAAACTATACATAAAACTTAACAATTTGATGAATTCTATTTTCACTTGTAATTATTTCTCTACTGGATCATTTTTCATAATTTTTGGAATGTATACTAATTTCGACATGTAAGTATGTAATCATGTTTTCATCTGAAATGTTTTGGTTAAAAAGATTACCAATCGACACAAGCACCGATTTCAAAATAAAAAAAAAACAGTAAGAACTTAGTTGCCAACCCAATAAAAGAACCTTGATATTAATAATCATACAATAATGGGTGCTTATACAGTGTATGACACAGGTGAAAATCGCATTCCAATTAAAACTCTGTTCTTGTTCATAATTCCCCTATATTAAAAAGTAAAAAATAAACTGTATGATATATGTACCTATGACAAAACAAAAATATCATACTCCAAAAATAACCTAAATTGATCAAGTGGTTTTATTTTTAAATAAGAAGAGTAGCTGTCTTGTCTGCCATTTTGAAAACGATTTAAGATTAAAAAAAAAAGCAGCAAGGGAGATAATTCAGTAAGTTAAATTTGCAAGATTAATGTCATAATGCCTAAAAATTCCCATTAATCCTTTAAAAATTATTTTCTTCATAAAATAAAATTACTTGATAAATTTACGTGATTTTTGGAATATGATATTTTTGTTTCATCATGGGTACATACACCATACAGATTTTTCTTTATTTTTGTTTTTTAATATGGGGAAACTCTGGACAGAAACTAAAAACTCTTGGATATTCTTACATGTCCTGCTAAAAAAAATAAGTATCCTCACTGACATTTTGGAAAAACTATTGGATATAATAATTGGAAAAACTATTGGATATAATAATTGGAAAAACTATTGGATATAATAATTGGAAAAACTATTGGATATAATAATAGGAAAAACTATTGGATAATAGGAAAAACTATTGGATATAATAATTGGAAAAACTATTGGATATAATAATTGGAAAAACTATTGGATATAATAATTGGAAAAACTATTGGATATAATAATAGGAAAAACTATTGGATATAATAATAGGAAAAACTATTGGATATAATAATTGGAAAAACTATTGGATATAATAATTGGAAAAACTATTGGATATAATAATAGGAAAAACTATTGGATATAATAATAGGAAAAACTATTGGATATAATAATAGGAAAAACTATTGGATATAACAATAGGAAAAACTATTGGATATAATAATAGGAAAAACTATTGGATATAATAATAGGAAAAACTATTGGATATAATAATAGGAAAAACTATTGGATATAATAATAGGAAAAACTATTGGATTATAATTTTAATCTATATATCTATAAAAACAGAGATGTGTGTGCCACAGACGATTTCTGATTGGTTAATCCAATAATCACATCTCCTAAAAAAGTATAGTTCTTACGCTCTTACCTTTACCATAAAATATTTTGGTCTTATTTATTGTCCATCTTGGAAGGGTTTAATTTTTTTCTAACTTGCCATTTACAAATTAGAAAAATACGAAAGTTACAGACATCACAATCCAACCTCTGACTCAACGTCCGCCATTAACACAAGAAAGCAAACGCTGGACAGATTATTAGTACTACTACTACTACTACTACAAACAATACAGCACGAAAACACGCGCACACACGCACACACACTCACGTCCACTACCGTCCTTGGCTACGTCACGTTGTTATGGCAACACGATAAATACACAGTAAATTTGATTTTCTTCATTTCTACGCAAATATTACGCAAATATAAATCATATAGAATATCTGTATGATTATAATTACACGTAATAGTTAAATAAAGATGATCATCGTATAAGAGAACCGAAAAAAAAAACTAATAGGGAATTTGTATAAAGTTGTATTTTCTTTATAAATAAATAGAAAAAATGGGTGTTGATAAGACTATCGATACTTATACAGTTTAGTGACGACATTAAAAAATGGAAATATTGAAAAAAATTTTTATTGTCCGTAACTGTTATAGACTGAAGTTCTCCGAAAAAAAATTCTTACAGCGAAAAACAATTATTTATCACGACGACGTCAACGTGGCCATTTTGGAAATGTACCTAGCAGAATACCTCCATTTTAGGCCAAATTTCGCAATCTAGCCTTTTTTTTTCTCGCCATATTGAGATGCGCACAACACATCTGAAATTTTTTTACGTTTTTTTTTTTTTTTTTAATCTGCAATTTTTTTGCGTATTTTTTTTTTTATAAATAAGAATACTATTGAATATGCAAAGAAATTGAAGAATGCAAAGAATTGAGGAATTTTTATACGAGATTATTTTCGAAACATGCTCAGTTGGACACGCATGGATAACTTCGAAACTTCGTTTATTTACTTCTGTTACAAATTAAAAAAAAAAAAAAAAAAAAAAAAAACACCCCAAAAATGGCATCTGTCTTCGCAAAAAAAAAAAAAAAAAAAAAAAAAAAATCTCATTCTGGTGGAGGTAAAAAAAAAAGGGCTAGATTGGCCTAAAATGGAGGTATTCTGCTATGTACGGCAGTTACCTGCCCTTGGGGAATTCCTGGGCCTGCAATAACATTTCCAAAATGGCCACGTTGACGTAGCCGTGATAAATAATTGTTTTTCGCTGTAAAAAAAAAAACTACTTGATCAAATGAAGTGAAATTTTTTTTCGGAGAACTTCAGTCTATAACAGTTACGTACAATAAATTTTTTTTTTCAATATTTCCATTTTTTAATGTCGTCACTAAACTGTATAAGTACCAGACTATCAATACACACAAAAAAATATAGATTTATTTTTGGGTAAAGTTCCCCCGGGTTTTCCTTTCACTTCAGTAAATAATGGTCTTTTGTTATATATATATGGCGTACTATTATCCTTATATATATGATGTTTATGTTTATATATATGTATAGGTGATAGTGTCTGTGTGTGTCTGTGTGCATTTCCCTACGCTAAAACTCTGTCAATTTTAAGCCTACAGATTCGAAATTTGATATACAGGGTACTGAGATTTGGGTAAATCGATGTGATAGGTTTTCGACAGAAATTTGGCAATTAAGTGGTCAATATTCAACAATTAGACCTTTGAGAACTCTACCAAACTCCTCCTACAATTTAAGGTCTGAACACATGATATTTTATATATAGATTCCTTGGACATGGATCTAACTTATTAACTTTACTTGATCCCTAAACAATAAATGTTAAGAGGTCATAATAGGGGTCGAAATTTAAAAAAAATTGACCGTTTTTTTTTCCTCAGCATACACTTCAAAACACCTGGGCAACGCCGGGCACCGATTGCTAGTTGAAGATAAAAATCAGTTTTCATATTTTGCCAATCCGCCATTCATTATGACGATTAAATGACAGCCTAAATAATCTCCCTTTACTTCATGGAATTTCCATTCCTTTCAATGGCAAATCAGCAAAATATGATAAAACAGATTTTTTTTTTTTTTTTTAATATGTGGGAATTCTAGACAGGAACCATAATTTTAACAAATATTTTTGTAAATACCTATTTTTGTCTGATATGTGAGCATTTATTTGGAACAGCAATTTTTCACCTGTGTAAATACGATTTTCATTGGTGCATCATACTATATAAGTGTCTGATGATTCTTTCTTTTAATAATGATTTTATTTTTGGAATTTCAGGTCATTGGAGGCTGCTAGATTTTGATTTCTTGACGCAGGTTCTGTCACATATTATTCAACTTGCAGAGGAAGAAGATTGGCTCTTCACTGCTGTTCCTGTGAAATCTTGCTGTGATGTCTTGGGTGAACTCTATCACAAGTAAGGTCACATATCATTATTTACCAAAAAAGAAACATCCAATATCTTTTGAACTATCTGCAATAGTGATGGGACGATTCCAATATTTTTCCCGATTCCGTGCTAAATTACCGATTCCAATTCTTTATAAATCTTTAATTATTTTATTATAGAAGTTATTTCCCCCAATTTTCGTAAAAACACATGTTAAATATGCAGATATTTTCCTGAAAGTCAAAATACACTTGTGGAGGATGATCTATCGATTTTAGCTTTCCTGGTAATTTAAAATCAATAAATATTTATTATTTTATCATTATTACCAGCAGTGGGAGATTTTGGTTTAAACAAAATATTTGAAAATATGCATCAATTTTTCCGATTCTGATACTCCCATATTTTCTGATTCTGATTAATTGTCCCAACACTAATCTGCAATATCCACCACAAACTCTTTATTAAGTGAAAAGAGGTCTGAATTTCTTCAATACAAAATGTTCACAAAGTCTTTAAACAATTTAAAAATATGGTTAACTTCTGGCACTACCAAAACGACACCTATCGTAGGTGGATTGAACCCGTTTCCTCTGAAAAAGGAAGTTTTATAGAAGCATGAAATTCAGAAACGATCACCAGTTGCTTGTATAGCTCTGGCGCAGGAGATGATGATCTTGGGGTTTTGCAGCTCATGTAGAGAGGCGTTGACGCCCTCCTATATAAAGCACCTGGTATTCTCAAATGGTCACCTACCTGGTAGTGACCAGGTTCAACTTTGCTTAACTTCATTGAGCTAATGAGAACCGGTGTGTCAATGTGACTATGGCACTGGCTATGAATGTTCGACAATCGACCGGCTGACTGCAGAAGGCATGTCTGGTCGATTCTAGAGGCCTACTGTCTTCTTTTGTCAATGTTTATGAACTGATCATTTTTGTTTCTGTCTGACACAATGCAATTATTTATAATCCTTGTCTCTCTGTTAGAATTTTGTGATAAAGGGACGTAACTCTTTTTTTTTTTTTGGCCTGGCCAGCTGAGTTTTCAATTATTACAAATTTTTTTTCTCACTTATTTTTTTGGAAGGAGTGGGTGCTACTGATTCAAATCTCTCTCTATTTTTGCTTTCATTTATAATTTCATTATTTTGACCGCTTCTACCCTAAAAAAAACAAAAAAACTTACATGGATGGAACTCTCCAATAGCAAATCCCTTCCTCCTTTCCCAAATTGTGATAACCATCCTAAAATAAAAATAGACAAGAAGGTAGCCATCTTGGTTGGAAATTTAAAAGCTGTAAATAGAGTTGATATTTGCGATGAAATAAAATGCATTTAAAACTAAACCATTAAAAAATAATGCCGGTAGATTACAAAGTAACTGTTATTGGCTATGGTAACATTTATTGTTGTATATTTGATTTTTTTACCACTTGAATTGTTGTGGATTGTAAAACAAATCCCAAATTTTGTTTTGATAACTTGAATTTTGTCAGGAGAAAGCCTTGAGAATGGATATTGAAAATCTGTATGAACTTTAAGACTAATATGCAAAACAAATTATTTTGATAGCACTTCTTCAAATATTCTATTGCATTTATAAAACTGTCTCAAGACTCTATGAAAATGCTTATCTATAACTCCCTCCTTTTAAACAAAAACAATATTACTTACATAATTGTCATATGAAAAATTGTAATATATCCAAAAATTATTAAAATTCATTGAGTAGAAAGTTATTTATGATTAAAGGTAATTTTTACAGATGTTTGAGAGTAGACCCTTAAGATTGCAGAAACAGTGGACATAACTCAGTTAGCATATTTTAGATTACATTGTAATGGCGCTTAACATGTTTAGGCAATAACAATAGACTTTTTTTAGTAAAAACATTAGCAGTTATTCTACTCTGAATTTTCATAGTTTTTGAATATATTACAATTTTCGACATGACAAGTATGTACTATTGGTTTTTGCTTAAAAGGACACATTTTTTTTTTTAATTGATTCGTCATCTCTCTTTGTACAAGCACCACTTATTTTTTTCTACTTGTAATAAAATTTTAATGTATTAATTTTCATTTTTTACAGTATTTGTGAGATTCATTCATGAGGCCATCTTGACAAACCTATAATCAATCTTTTAAAAAAGATGCTTAATATTAAAGCATATCAAACATTAAAGATATTTAAATGAGATCGTATTGTTAAATGGCTTTCAAAATCTAGTTGTCAAGGGCCTTTTCACCTCCCTACTTCCTCTTTCTTACAGAAGAGACGTTGCTCTACCATTACTTTTATTATAGGTGCTCGACTGAGCTCCAATCTGTGTTCCATCCTTGTAAAACGTTTGCAACAAATACTTGTCTAGCTACAACAACTATCAACAATTTCCCTCACTCTGTGCCTAAAACCTAAATGAAAATTTCAATGAACAGTTTCTTTCCTAAAGCTGTACATCTGTGGAACACAATATCATATGGCTGCTTCCCAGCTGATTACAGCATTGTCATCTTCAAATGTAATATGAATAAGTTCTTGCTGGGCCGTCCTCTATAGTAATCTAGCCCTACTCAAGTTCCACCATTATTGATCACGTTGTCTCACTCTCTACAGTAATCCTTATCCAAGATTGATCTTCACACCTTGATAAGTAGTGACCCCCCCCCTTTCCAAGTAAAAAAAATAGTAACTATCTGTTTTATGTTTCATCCAATATCAATTGTTATCTTTTCAGGTCTGTTGTGGAACATATTCTTCGAATATACTCTGAAGATACAGAAAAGATTGATTCTGAACGTAAGAAATCTTTGGCTTTCTAGTCAACCTAGCATTTTTTTTTTGCTAGTATATATCTCTTTACAACCCTTCCTTTTCATAACCTATCATACTTTCATAAATCAGAGTCCATTTTCTGTAGGCTGTTTTTGAAACCCAGTCAACGATGGGTACTTTTGCTAGTATATATATATATATATATATATATATCCCCCCCCCAACAAAAGGAGGGTGTATCTGTAAATTCACCCTTGACCGTCCGCACATCGATTATATTAACCTCTTTTTAGCCTATAACTTTGATTTGCCATGTAATATTTTGGTATTCTCACTGTGTTGATCATATAAAGTTTTTATTTGATATCTAATCCCAGTGCTAATGATGAGACCTTATTCAAATATTAAAAAAATGTATCTTCTCAGAAACACTGATTAGTTGGTGAATTCTTTTTCATAAATCATTTTACCATTTTCTCGTATATATATATAAGGTTTTTCTTATTTTCAGTAAAAGTAGAAATAGAATTATGCTTGCTTATTTTATATTTCAGATGATATTTGTAAACTGTCAGAAGATAAAATTTGCCGATTCTTTGCGAAACTAACTATTAAAGACACAGAAAAGGTTTGTGTATTTTTTTAGCAACATTTCTTGAATTCTTATTCAATTTGACACCTTTTTTACATGCTGGCATGCATTGGAAAGCTTTAAATTGATTTTAAAAGTTACCCATCTCTGGACAGGTCTTTACTAACATTTCTCTAGGGTACATTTTTCTTTGGTCTTCTGCTGTGAGTTAACACAGCTGCCTCAACTACACTATATCATTTACTAACTTAAGAACTCTCATTCATTCTTTTAATGTGACCATACCAACAAAGTCTCCTGTTTTGCACACATTTCCATTATTGTCCAGAATTAATTTTCCTCTGTAGAACAATTGTGGTAGCAGGGTCAGCACACCGAGAAAGATCAAGGAAAACATGAGTGAAAGTTATAAAGATGGACTTGAGAGAAAGAGGGATAAATAAAGACCTGCCCAGAGATAGCTTAGCTTGGATATCAATTTCTAAAAACCGTTCAACACTTGCGAGCATGTGATATGGACATTAAACGGAGTATGATGATGCTTGGTCTAAATGAATAAGAATAACATGAAATGTTATAGTCGACTAACAAGGCTTGGCTCGCATTGCTGGGTTGTAAAATACGTTTAAATATATTTTAATTCATGCAGATTTTGTATTTATTATTACAGAGCCAATTCTTTATTGACTATTATATTGTACCTAATATATAGGAGTGAATTCAAAATTTAAGAAAAAAAAATATGACTAGAGTGCCATCAGCTTAGAATCGAAACCAAAACATTTAGCATGTCAGCCGTGTGTATTGCTGATGTAGCTATCGAGAGGCAAGAAAGATTTAATGAAAAATAACTCAAAGAAATAAATTGAATTCGGGTATGCGCAGAAAAGACGTAAAAAAATGTTGGCAAATCTAAATGCTGAAATTTGCATTTCAGCTGACCAATGTATGTCTGCACGTGCTATTCATCCATTTGAACAAAGATTTTACTCATTATAAACCAGCTTTAGTGTATGATTACTAGGGCTATGACAACAGCATATTCTTTCCGTTGTTTTGAATCTCGAGTATATATCCGACACAGACACAATTAATCAACCGAGAACCACATCACGCTACATAACAACATATAAGATATCAATTGATATATACCTGAGAATCAAAACATGGAAAAGAATATGGTGTTGTCATATCCCTAATGATTACGACTTCCTGTTAATTTCAGTGTTATGTGACCACTAGTTGGGTATATATGCTGACAACACCACGCTCTATAACAGACACGACCGGAAAACAAATGAACGCATATCTAAAGAAATGGCAGAAACACTAGAGGATGACCTCCGATCTGTAGTGGAATGGGGGACATAAATGGATGGTCACATTCAATGCTGCCAAAACTAAACTCGTTTCCTTCAATAATTACAAGAAACCTCTACCTCAGGGGTCAATCCTGGGCCCGACTCTCTTCCTGATCTACATCAATGACCTCCCTAAACACATACTTAAATCATTCGTTGACATCTATGCTGATGACATGACCATCTACGGCAACACGTCAAAGGCTGTAAATGACAAAGTTCTCTCTGATTCTCTCTCCTCTGATCTCGAGCGCGTGGTTCAGTGGGGGAAGATGTGGCTGATTACCTTTCATGCATCTAAAACCAAACTCCTATCCTTACATCATCAACGCTCTGATCCCCATCTGGCATCAATTGGGATGGATGGCTCTCATCTGGGAGAGGCCCCGTGTTTTGATAAGCTTCTGGGTTTGACCTTTACTCCTGATCTGAAATGGAACACGTACATCAAGTTTGTTATCAAGGTCGCTGGAAAGATGGTGGGATCCTTCTACCGCTCCAGAAGATATCTCACTACTGATGCAATTCTCTATCTATATAAAAGCCAAGTACGTCCAAGAATGGAATACTGCTGCCATATCTGGGCAGGAGCTGCTAAAAACAGCCTATCCTGCCTTGACAGAGTACAAAATAGACTTCGTGGCTTAGTGTAGCAATACACATGAAAAAATTGAAATAGCTTGAAATATTTTAATATTGGTATGAAGAGCTTGATGAGCTAAGAAAGAATCTTTTTAAATTTTAAAAATCTGATTAAAATTAAGGAAGTTATGGCTATTTTTGTGCTTCACACGTTTGGATATTTTTCCCTCTTTAAGACCATATGCGTTTCGTCACATTTTTTACACTACTTTTTCAGTAAAAATGTCATATCTTTGTTAAAACACAAGACTAAGAAATGAAATTTACCATATAAGTGTATTTTTGTACAAGGAATCAGAATATGCAACTGAAAATCTCCCAAAGTTTATGGTTTCCAAATAATCTGCAGTAAATGTGCATAAATATGCAGCAATTTCTTAAAAATGCCATGTATCCATAAACAGAAAAGAAGTTGGAGAACTCAAAGTTGAATTGTAATTTGCTTTATGTACAAAAAACTTAAATCTAAACATAAGACCATTTAAAAATGAATATATTGCAATATTTCTTTGATATTATTGTAGATTAACACCTTCTGTTTAACCCCACTCAACTCCTTCTGACCACCCCTCCAAAATGTGATTCTACCTTTTTAGGAAATTATGTACAAAATGCCATGAAAAACTTTAATGAAAGATAAACAAATTATTTTAGAATTGAATGTAAAATAATTTCCTATTACAGGTCATTCTAGCATTTTAGGGCAGTTAACTGTTTTTTTTTTTCTATGGGAAAATATGCATGCTTTTTTTTTTTCTTTTTTTTAAGATGATTATGTGTAGTTTTAAGAGGGTTTCTATGCAATGAGAATATGGGGAGGGTTGCCATTCGGACTTTGAATTAATTGTAGGGCTAAGGAAAATTATGTGTGAACATGCTGAAAACTTGACAGAGACAAAGCTAACAAAAACAATATTAGAGGGGGGAGCGGTTAGTTTCACAAAAATTTAATGTAAAATAATTCATCATTTCCTGGCCATTCTAGCATTTTAGGACAGTTAACCAATTTATTTTTATGTGTATTTTTCTTTAAGGAAGGATCTATTTTTTGTTTGTTTGTTTTAGATGCTTGTATGTGGCTTACAGAGGTATTTTGTTGGGGGGGGGGCTTGCCACTCGAACTTAGTGTTATTGTTAGGGTTAAAGAGTGTTTTAGGAGGAGACTTGCCACACATAATTTGTATTAGAGGTGAAGTTAAGAGAGCTTTTTTTCAAAGAGAGCGTTCAAAAATTTGTTGATTTCTATTTTCGAGGTTGAAGGTGTTAATTCCATAGGCCGTTTATACTACGCTGGAGCAGGTTGTAAAAATATCTTTCGCTTAATAAGTAGAAAAAAAAATAACGAAATAAAAAGCTTCCTAATTGTAGTTTGATGTGTTTTCTAACTGCTTTTAAAATTTCATGAATATTGATATAGATTTTGAGGGTTTGTATTACTATACACATAGATTCGAAAAAGTTGTCAAAAAAACAAATATATAACAAATAAATGTTATCAAAAGCAAGTTACTTTTCTACCTAACTGGATAATTTTTTAGTGTTTTTATTTAATGTAACGTGTTTATTCAGCTTGAAAACAGTGTTTACCGATGTTTTGGAAATTTAAAATGGCGCCCGACTCTCTTGAAACGGTAAGTTTGGGGAAAAGAGTTAAAAATAAAAAAGTAGACAAAATACTGCTAGAAACTCGCTCAATATATGTTACCGTGACATAGGCTGACATATATTCGGTGAGTTTTTAACAGTATTTTGTATAGTTTTTTTTTATTTTTAACTCCTTTTCTCAAACTTACTGTGTCAAAGAGAGTCGGGTCGGGCGCCATTTTTAATTTTCCAATACATCGGTAAACACTGTATGTTTTTCGAGCTGAATAAACATGTTACATTGAATAAAAACACAAAAAATATATCCAGTTTGGTAGAAAAGTAACTTATCTTGCCTTTGATAACATTTATTTGTTATATATTTGTTTTTTGACAACTTTTTCGAATCTATGTATAAACGAGATTTTGATAGTTATTTTGATTTTGAAAAAAAACATTTGTGGCTGCTCGCAGTAAAACATTGTTTTAATTCGTTGTTCAAAACTAATTTAAAGAATAAAAGTGCATGCATCTACAAAAGTTTTTGTTTTTTTAACCATGTTTTTAAATTTGACGAGCAATGTGAGAAATTGCAACAGATTCATAATGCCGAATTGGTTGGGATTGTTATTATACATTCTGAAAACCTAATAGTTCTAAACTAATGTTATTCTGATAACAAAATAGCTCTCATTAAACATATAAGAACATTTATATTCATATTTTCATGTTTTTCTTAATTCGTTCTTGAATAAAAATTAAAGAACGCGTGTTGTTTACACTGTGCTATTGCTGATTCTACAGGCTGGAGCTGCTGCTGCTTCTAGTAATACTAACTTCATTTGACCAAATTCGAGAAATAGAAACAATTTTTTTTTCGGGTAGGTCCTTTTAAATTATCAATTACCGCGGTCCTACTCAACATAAAATAATACTTTTAATTGATAAAGATAGTAAAAAGATTGATTTACTTACTACTGGGTGTCCGAAGAATTTTTTTTTCAAAATGTTCAATACTCGTCATATTAGTCTTATTTTTAACACGACAAAAAAAGAAATGGTCAAAAATATTTCGGACACTTGACAGTATTAAGATTAACACCTCTTCTAATTGGTTCCCAAATTTCATGACGAAATTCTTCATACAATCACGGTACGGACCTTTAGAAAACAGGGGGGGTCATTACAAAACCTTACCGAAAACGCCATTTTATGACGTTCACATTTTTATCACTTTATTTGCTTAAAACTCTTAAAATATATAATGTACATTCATATTTATTAATTCATTTGAAAGTATATTCATTTCCGAACAAAACAGTAGTAATTTGAAGACTTGAAGTGCTTTGGTTTAAAAAATATGGCTATTTTAGTAGAACTATCTTGAAATCTGTGATTATCCAAAGCGTTTTTTCGTCCGTGTGTATTACTACTTAGTGGGGGATGCCCTTTTCTCTACCTTGCAACCTCTCTCCCACAGAAGAGACATTGCGAGCCTATCCTTGTTTTATCGTTATTTCCATGGCAGGTGCTCGTCTGAACTCCAATCTCTCGTCCCCCCTCGACAATCTTTCACGAAAAACACTCGTCTAGCCGAATACACTGTGAAAAATTTCCCCCACTCTTTATCTGTGTCTAAATCAAAACGTGGATTCCATGAACAAAGCTTCTTTCTTAGAACTGTGCGCATGTGCAACTCTGTTCCGTCTGCCTGCTTCCCACCTGACTACGACTTGGATGTGTTCAAGTCCAACGTTAACAAATTCCTAATGAACCGCCCCCTTAAATAAACACTTCATCAAATCTCCACACTAACGTAATGTACTTGCAATAACCCTTATCCCTGGGTGGTTTCCAGGCCTTGATAAGTGGTGACCACTGTGTAAAAAAAAAACAAAAAAAAAACACCAATAGCAATGGCCAATGACTCTTTATCTGAGAGTACATCTTTTAAACTCCTTGGCCTAACGCTCACAGGAAACATGAGTTGGAACAATTACATTGAGAGTATTGCCAGGACCGCTGCGAAGAAGGTAGGCTCTCTCTACCGTGCTAGAAAGCTACTAATGGCCGAAAGGCCACCATTCGCCCATATATGGAGTATTGTTGTCATATTTGGGCTGGTGCATCTGCCACTAGTCTGTCGCTCCTAGATAAGGTTCAAAAGAGAGTCGCCAATCTTAAAGGTTCTGAACTGTCATCTAAACTTCAGCCTCTGTCCCATCGACAAAACGTTGCATCCCTCTGCCTGTTCTACAAGTACTTCAACGGTGAATGCTCTGACGAACTGCAAGAACTTGTGCCCCCTCGACGTAAATACCCCCGACAAACCCGACAAGCAGCTAAATCCCACCCCTACACAGTAGAGATCCCTAGATGTAAGAGAGCCTGCTACTCCAGTAGTTTCTTCCCCAGGACAGCTAGACTTTGGAATTCCCTTCCGGGTCCCTGCTTCCCCAACTGTACAGAAGTTCAAGTGTAACGTTAACCGACATCTTGCTGCCCAACTCCCTACACAGTACCCCTGATGCCTATGTCCCTGATAGTAGCCCCTTACACGAAAGTGGCAATGTGCCTTGTTTGGGGTGAAAATGTAATAAAAAAAAATTTTTTTTTAAAGTTTAAGAGTTCACAGACACACACATACATACCTACATCTACTGTTTTATTTATTCTGGAAGAAGAGGAAATGGCAAAAAATAGTCTTTATATGGTGACATGGTTAAGATAGGGGAAAGTGGATTAGGGAAGAGAGGAATTATCGAAACAAAGAAAAATCCAAAGAAAAAATGAGAAAGCGATACCTGTATACAATTTGAACCAGATGTAACTCAACGTCTGATCGGCTTTGCTTAAAATATAGCGTCAACCGTCAGTTTTCGCCAAGCGTCGTCGATTACGAAAACATAACAAATGCTACTCAAAAAATACTGAAGCAAAGATTTAAATATAAAATTAACAGAAAAAGAAAAACCAAGAAAGAAACAACAACCTACCGCAACAATCTGTTTTTTTTTTTTTTTTTTTTTTTTTTGTTTTTTTTTGTAATTTGTTGTATTCCTTTTTCTTAACAGAATTAAACAGATGAGCAATTTTTTTGTTTTTGTAATTTTTTTCAATAAAAGTTTTAAATTAAGCAATTTTTTGTTTTTTTCACTCGCTACTAAGCCGCTCACAAACATGACTCCGTAACTACGTGATGCCAGGTTCGATGTTGAGCACTCTGAGTCTACTGTGCAACAACATACAAGCCTGCAATTGTACCACATGGGGCAGCAGAATAGACGTCAGCATGGCTACCAAATATGACACGTTCATAAAAGATTGCGAAAGTAACCTAGAAAGCAAAAAGCTCAGAAAACGGTGCGCACTGAAACTATGGAGGACCTTGTACTGACGGAGGTATCCGACATAGCGTTCGATCACCAGAGAGCAAGAAAAATGAATGCGATGAGGGGAAAAAAGCAACTGATGGACGATTACGAACAGACATCCAGGGCCATGACTGTAAATAATCGAACGGTGATAAACAGAATCCTATACACGAACGAGGATGCCTCGGAGATGATACTCATACACGTACCATCCATCCTATGACCCGACTCGTTGACAAGAATGTTATACTTCATTTTCGAGGTGACCTACATGATCGAGCTAGAATTATACTGCGAATCGTTGCTGCATTCACAAAAAGTTCTGACTAATCACAAATGCTTGGAAATGGCAACATCAAAATTCACATACGACTTGTATTGTATCGTACCGCCCAACCGTCATTTCCATGAGCAAACGGCAAAAGGAATGTTGCATGATCACTCTACTCATATTGTAGAAAAAGCTAACAGCGTAGTTGGCAGTTACCAACACTGACAATTCATAAAACTGTAGATCAAATTACATTAACAACAGTTTAAAACAGTCGGGAAAACGCAGCTAGCATCACTTACGAAAATGGCATCACCATATACATACGGCGCCACTCAGCTAGAGGAGAAGGACCGCTTCAACAACACCATCCTGAACGACGACCCAGTGAACGGTAAACAACTAACACAGTACACATGGATATACAGGTGAGAAACACCATCAGAATTCAAACTAACTCTGAAACCTGACGTGCTGTTACCCGCTAGGAAGGCCTTTAACTACCACCCCGAGAAGAGATCTACTTAACATATTAGACAGTCATGCTTATGTCATCGTGTACCACAAAGCAGGTCCCAACAAGTTGAAACACTGCAGCGACATCGACCAATTTCACATATTCACTTGTCAAAACAGCCACCCAACATCGGAGTTCAGTTTCATTATGGTGAAACTGATGCAGACATGTGACATCAAACCTTACACAATCTTGTGTCAGAATTTCTACAATCCATACACAATGTGTGACTACCTGACAAACGATCCCACCTTTAGTTATGTGGTATCGGCAGGAAACTTATGCATTTCGGGACAGACAAGATTCCTCGCCAGAATCACTGGCAATGATAGACACAAAGAATGGCAGCGGATCCTGCAATGACTGACCTAGAAATACGACTTCAAGATAAAAATAATGCACAAATGTAACTCCAGTGACGTAGCAGACTGTAAGAAGGCGAAGATACCTGAGAAAACATTGTGCAACATGTTCAACTTGCAAAACATAATTCAGGCAGTCGCGACTGATTTACACATCAAAAGAAAAGTCATGCTGATATGGGAACAGATGAGACAGAAGAAAGAGTTCTTCAACCTGGACAAAAACTGATTCTGGGACGTGCAGAAGAGCATCAACATCTGCTCGAGATGGTGTAATCACCACCAAATAGACATAGAGGAGTTCGGGCGCCACTCGTTCAAAATATGCCGCAGAATACTGCCGAAAAGGAACGGCCTACACATTGAAGAGACGAAATGCATACTGGAAGGGAACCGAGGCAGAGCAACAAATTCCTCCTTATGCCGTTGCATTCATACAGCCCCAAAAAGAAGCTTAAGTACTGCAAAGTGTGTCGCAACCTAGGACAAGCTCTGCTGGTTGACGAGACCATCACTAGTTCAAGATCGCCTAGTTACAGATATGATCTGGACAAGGACGCACAGTACTGCGTTACATACAATCGTTTGATGACGGACTGTGACATCATTCAACCTCCGAAATACAGTTATGCCACGAATCACGATCGACACGCACACACCTAGAAACTCACCCATAGACATATACAATACAGAGACATAAGACATTTTTGTCATCGAGAGCAATGACGACATAGACTCGTACGAACCAGACATAAAAACCCACACGAGACACCCAACAATACTAAATGAACATGTAGCCATAAGAAACTGGGAATTAACTAGTAAAAAGATAATACACCAGATAATGTACAGTTTTTAATATGCACGTAACCTGCCTGCCTTGCATGAAAAGAATTTTTTGTCTCGAGACCTGCCTGCCTTTGATCATATAATTATTTCTAAGGTAAATGCATGCAATCAGTGAAAAAAAAAGACATATCATCAAAGGTAAGGTAAATCTTTAATGGGCACCTCTTCCACCGTTGATTGAACTTAATTACCAATATCTTATTTTATTTATAAACTATTAGAGAGGAAAGCTAAGACACGCTCTTTCTCATCTGAAACGTTTCTGATGAAAAAGAGCCCGAGGGTTGAACATTTTATAGTATTACCCTCCCAGACAGATTTCAACATAGGCACCATATCATACCCTGGTGCCTGCCAAAGAAAGATGTGCATATATAAATATTTTGCTGATGACCTATTTACCACATTCCAGCGCAATCACGTTATACTATATGAAACCTGAAACCAAAACTCATTTTGCCACTGATTCTCGAAAGATGCAGACGTAAGAGAAAAGCTCCAACAGATGAGTGAGGTGGGTGGGAATTTACTGTACTAGGTTACAAATTTTTTGGTCCCAGAGCCGACCTAGACAAACTCCGCAACCATCCATCCGTGAACAAACTTGATCAGGCAGCAAAAGATCATGACATAAATTATTAAAATTCGCCTAAATGGACGCAACAAGCCAACGCCCAATTCTTCAGCGGGAACAGGATCACTCAGTGCCATCAGCAGAGCAGCTATCGGAGCTAAAAACTACCTGGGACTCGATTTGACTTTCAGAAATATTAACCCCACCGATTGTGTTGGTGCTGCTACTAGCGATCATACTAATAAGACTATGTAAACAGATCCAAGAGAGAATACATCAGATGGTGGATAGAGTAACGGTTGGCAGGGAACGTTCATGTGTGGAAGCCTCCGACCAGCGATCAGAGAGGTAATAATCAAAAGGCGATTTAAAAACTTGAACACCATGGACATGAACAGCACGTAGGGTACTTTCACAAGGTACTAGTCCGAAACAGAGACAATGAACGTGCGGCACTTCTGTTGATCTCAGCCGGAATCAGTGGATTACATTTTGCCGTACTCTCTTTCGACATGTCAAAATAAGGTTGCAGGTTCGATACAGACTTTTCCTTGTAGATAAAATTGGAATTGGTGATGAACTTCAGAGAGATCCAACCCATGAATGGGAACGATGCAGAACTTCCGAAAAGCAGTTACAGTGCACCTGTCCACCTGATAAACCATCTACTGAATACAGGAAACATAACAGCAGACAACTTAAGCACCAAAGTTCAGATGATGTTACTGCACGAATGAAGAGATGCCGAACAAGAGACAAGAGTATACCTTCATGCACATATGGAGAAATTTATTTAAATTACGCAATTTTTTGTTTTTGTACTTTTTTTTTCAACAAAAGTTTTAAATTAAGCTACATTTTTTGTATTTTTGCATTTACTATATTTTTTTTTTTTTATTCAACAAAATTGCAAAAAAGAATGGCGCCACTCATTCAAAATATGCCACAGAATACTGCCGAAAAGGAATGGCCTACACATCACCGGGGTGAACAACAGCCATTTTTGTCTTTGAAAAAAAAACTTTTGATAAAACATTTTTTTTTTAATCAAGAAAAAGTTTATATAGAAGCACTTTTGTTTTTTTTTCTGGTAGGGTGGGGCTGGAGAACAGTGTTTTTATTTTTTGCAGGGATATTCTCTTAGGCTTAGATAGACTTTTCTACAGTTGCATCAGACAATGTCATAGTGGAGTGAGAAACATCACCAACCAGGTAGCTTTTAGTACATGTTTTAAGATGGAGACAAAAGGATCATGACCAAATTTCTGTCTCCACATAAACTCAAAAAGATAACTTCAAAGTTCCTGGTTGGTTTCGCATTTTTTTATCCCGTTGTTTGGCTTGCTTCCACATCCGCTCTACCTGATGAATGGTTGCCTTGGTGTCAGGGTCAATGAAGTAAAGACTGGTTCACTGTTAAATGGTGAAACCCTTTTCCTCCTGCCTATGTTCTTTCTAGGAGTCTGACACGACTGTAGTCCCTGGCAGAATATACTATTTTAGAATAGGAAGGAGGGTTTCAGCATTCCTATTTGAGACCGTTATGAGGAAACCCTCCTTCACTACAGAGTCATAGCCACCGAACACCCAGATGGGCTTGAGTAGTCGGCTGACATGCTTCCGACAGTTAAATACAGACTCATCTATTTCTATAGTATACCCAGGCCACCAATCTACTGGAGATGCCTGAGGAAATAATCTTGGCATATGTTGTGTATAATTTTTCCAGTCTGCTATGGTATGTGCAGACCCCGTCTCACATTCTCATATAATATTTTTTGGAGTTGCCATATCGTAAGCCCACAGGTAAATGAACCTTATTACATATTAGATCTACCCCAGGCATTGTGTTCATGTGCATCTCACCTCACATCCATTTTTCCAAACTGGAGATATTCATTTTTATAAACAGTTGTCAAAAAAGAGCTGTTTGAGTATGTGTTGCTTAGTGAATTTATTGATTTTTTTTTTTTTCTTCCAAGTTTTTTGCCAAACGTTCATCTGCTACTTTGCAGCACATTGATTGGCTGATCGGTGTCTTATGTCAGATTACAATCAAACTAGAGCGCATGATATCTATGTTCTGAACAAAGCTGATCGAATGTTGAGTTACGTCTGATTCAAATTGTGCACAAGTACCGAGAAAACTTTTGTTTTTAATTAACTAATGTTATATAGTCGGTTCTCTCTGTAACGATTTATCTGTTTATCGCTGTCACGTATCATGTCTGATGCACTTCTACAAAGATGCTGCGAATAAATATATACACCTTTGTTTGTTCCAGCTGTTTTGACAATGAAACACAAAGACAATTTCATAACAAAACTGTTTTTATGTACATATTATTTTGCCTGTCAGTGGTCATAGAACATATCGAGCAAGGGTGGTAAAAGGTAAGGTTAGCGAGCTAACAACGTAACTATCACGTGTCTCTCTCTGTCTTCGTCAGACCTCCTGCTTTTATTGACAATTTCTTCCTTTGTTCCATCAGAGGTCAATATATGTGTACAAGTCCGACAGGGTATTTTCTTTGTTCTCTGCTAACTTGGAATTTATGTGTGCACACAATCTCCAAGTTCCTTTATCCAAAAGGTTAGGTGATAGTTGTAAAAAGAAAAAGAATCATTCCCTCCCTGATCCCTTGAGTTTACAATATCCAAAAATTTAAATGTATGTGAACAACCCTCTTGCTGCACACGTCTTCACTTAGGATGCCTCTATAAATCTGGTTTCTAATCATAGTAGCCTTTTACATTTCAGTAATAGCAGCAGTAGTCTTCACTTTGGGTCCTTTAATTACTCAAACTTTATGTATCTCTACTTGGCTCTTAAATAAAACAGAACGAAATAGCAAAATCAATTTCAGCATGAAAAAAATTTTTTTTTGTTCCATGTATTTCTGTTATTCCCTTTTATATCTATTGTTATGGAGTAAGCTCATCTACCCATTTCTGGAATAATGGATTTACCCAGAGACAGTAAATATAATTACATCTAAACGTTGTGGCAGTTATGACCTCAACCATGATGTGTACTTCTGTTGCATACTTTTTGTTATTTATTTATTTAAAAAAAAAAATTTTTAAACTGTTTTTTTACCCCAAATAAGTCATAAGGGCTACTATTTGGGACCAGATTTGCAGGGATACTATGTAGGAAGTTGGGTTGCGAAATATCTGTTCGCATAACACTTCAACATCTGCATGTATTCTTTACTGTATCACCTCGCCTTGGGTTTTTCTTTCATTACCCAAATTTATTTTAGGTTTGAGTCCCTGACTATCAGATATGTTATAATACAATGTTACAATATTTTTCCACTATATTGGGGTATGATCCCGCACAGTTGGGAGATTCTATTTATAAACGATGCTGCTAGAAACTGATGAATCAAATTAATTCATATTCTGCTACCAACCAATCAGAAACCAGAATCGCTCCATAAATATTAAACCTTTCTGTAGCAATTTCGCATATGTTTTTTTTTCTTCGTGTCAACACGGGAAGAATCTTTTGCTCTGTGGATTCCAACTTGAAAACTGTCTACTGCGAACCAGTCACCTCCCAGGACTTATGTAGAACAACGAACCATCGGAAACTGTTCTGAAACTGAACATGGCTTACACTTCTAGAACTTCATCTTCAAAAAGAAAAAAAATATGTATAATCAACTTGTGGGGAAGAGGGTGAGTCAAGTACGGTAACCATTCAGCCATATGCTTAAATATGATATTTTAATTTGTTCAGATTTTGTATATATTATTACAGAGTCGTGATTTCAAAAGTAAAAAAAAAAAATACTTTGAGTGCCATCAGCTAGAATTGAAACCAAAACTGTAGCTTTCAAAGCTGCTAATGTTACCTTTATACCAACATGACGCGTATATAAACTGATTAAAAATAAACTAAGATGACTGTACAAAATGTTTAACGATTTTTTTCAATTTTGACCCATTTTTTTACTCCTTGAAACAATTTTAACGAGCTAAAGACCCATAAAAGAATAGCGTGTAAAAAATCCAATCATTTGAGGCCCCTAGCGCTGCTCTGCGACTTTTAGTTTCTGAAGAAATAGTTTGAAAATATGCAGACAGACAGACATATATGTTTATATATTAGATTATGTCCCAGGAGCCTGAAAGTTGTAATATTTCTAGTTGTTTTAGATTTGCAGAAAATAATGAAGTTATTGTTGATGAGTGAGCTGGCATTTATGTTTGATATTAAAATATTACTATTTTGGTAATTTTTATACAAATTCAGATGCTTCTTCATTATAAAAGTGAAATTTTAAAACGAAAAATATTGAATTTCAAGTAAAACCAAGAGTATCTACTTCATTTTCATGTAGCAGTAATGAGTATATCCAAAAATTATGAAGAAAGATAAGGTAAAAATTTAATTATTAATGAGAATAGTTTTCAAAGAAAATAGTGAAAATTGAGTTTGGCTAAAAAATAAACAGAAGGGTTTGTATCGTAACAGGGTTTGTAGTTATTTTCTGAAAACTTTGAAAATCTTTGGTCAATTTATCGAAACTCGACTCTGGAATTCCCTCATGGTTTCCTGTCTGTACTGACATGCAGAAGTTCAAGTGTAATGTGAACAGATATCTTGCTGCTTAACTCCCTACATAATATCCTTGTAGTTTTGATTCCAAATAGTAGCCCTTACATACAAGTGGCATTGTGCTTTGTTTGTGGTGAATTATATAAAAAACAAAAAAAATAGCAGTATATAATTAAAAGATTTATCATCTGCTAATATTAACTCAACCTATTTCCACAAAATCGACCAAAATTAACAGATTTGTTTTGAACGCATATATTTTTAAGTATTTTTTTTTTCACATATTCATTTTTTTTTTTCTTATTTTTTGAAATGTATTTTTTTTTTTTTTTTTTTTTTTCAACATTTTCAAATGTTTCTATCATTTGGATTTCAGTTCAACTTGTCCGATTTTATGCAAGTTTGGAAACAGTGTGTCCCTGAAGGAATGACTACAGATCTTAGACAGCTAGAGGTGAGTCAAATTTCCATGAACAGGGTTTCTTTCCAAAAACTTTCTGCCTGTGGAATCAAATTTTGTCCATCGTTTACAATTTACTCAATACCTTTCCATCATCCAACTGACAATTTCATTAACCCTTATCCTTGAGTGGCTTTTGACCTTAAGTGATGACTTGTTAGTATAAAAAAAGAAATAAAAAAAAAACAAGGCTTAAATATTATGTGAAACCTTTGTTGCATACTCTTATCATCATTGGTGTATAAACATTATACGCCTGTGCATTTTCTTGTTATTTGGGTTCATCGGACTTCTATTCTCATCTTTATTTTCACAACGTTTCGGTCGATGTAACATCCGACCTTCTTCAGGTGTATCTTGTCGAACTCTGAATGTTTCTGTCGAACTTGGAAATTTGGATGGAATTTTGAGCAGAACACTTTATTTACTTCACGGGAGTCGATAAAAATAGTGTTGAGAGGATGAATTGGAATTGGAAAAATCAGAACTTTTCGGAGTATTAGACTCGCTATCAGAATCGGACAAATTTGTGGCTATTTTCCGATGTCAAAGTCGATTCCTTTAATGATATTTTGTTGATATTGTTTCAAACAAAATCTTTCATTGCTAATAGTATTAATAATAAATATTTATTGATTTTAAACTTTCAGTAAAGCTAAAATCTATATATCACCTCCTCACAAATGTGTTTTTACGTTTGAGAAAATATATGCACATTTAACGTGTGTTTTTATGGTAATAACCATTTTTTGGTTAAATATTTGAAAATTTATAAAGAATCGGAATCGTTAACTGTATCGGATTCGGAAAAATATTGAAATCGTCCCATCACTAATTAAAAACAAAACTTTTAATATTTATAGAAAAGACTGAGACTAGCAGCATCACATCTGTGAAAAAAAGGTTACAAAAGTTAGGGTCAATTGAATTGCAAGTACGTTTCTTTACCTTATAAAGAACTCTCAAATGAGACAGAGATTCACCATCCCAACTACAACAACGATACTCCATATTTGATCCGATAGTAGATTTGTAGAGATGTCATTAGGCGTGAGAAAGGATTTAGAGCGATAGAGAGAACCAACTTTACGAGAAGCAGAAGAGAAATGTATCTAATACATGAACTGTATAAAAAAAATTTGGAAAAAAAAAAGTTTGTGTTGATTTCTCCAAGAGCAGAGTTATCCATGGGAATCTTAGGAATTAAAGCTAATTATTATTTGCATATAATTTTGCACATCACTAATGTAGTTTGCATGCCTGTGTATTTTCTAAATTTAATTAAATTCAATTACGTGTGAGTATTTTTGATTTTTTGTCATCTATATAATATTCTGTTAGTTCCTTCCTTAGTTAGTCCGTACGTTACACTTTGAAAAGTGTAATGTTTAATTTCAAATTGCCAATTTGTGAAATTTAGCATTAAAAGGACAAATTTTGTGAAAAGTGGCTTTTAAAAGGCCAAATTTGTGAAATTTGACTTTAAAAAGGCCAATCTGTCAATCCTGTGCAAGAATATAAGAGTAGCCTCATTTTCAAATATCATTATAATAATATTGACCTTTATTGTAATGGTGTGAGAAATGAAATTGTAGTAATTTTAATGCCCACTAAGAAAGAAGTCTGTGAAATTTTACGTAAAAAAAAAAAGGGGAAACATTTGAAAGTAATAGGAAAAAAATATAAACATTGTCTGCCAGAAGGAGTAAATTAAAGTGATTTCATTGTTTGTATTGAACTATGTAGCACAATATTACTTTCTGAGTATTTATTAGTACTTATTAATTTATTTGATTCAGTTCTATATTTAAAATACAATGGACACTTTTCATCGAATGTTATTAAACTCATGTTTGCTGTGTGTTATTGATTTTTCTGTCCATAATATATATTTTTCTTCTATTATGTGCAGGGCATGGCTCTAGTAAATACGAGCACCAAACCTGAAGTAATTTGTTATTTTCCAGTTGAAGAACTTCCTCAAGATATTGCACAGAGGTAAGATCTTTTCCATCTTTACTAATATTATATTTCTACTGTGCTAAAAAGAATCTAATCTGAGAGGCCATTAGCCCCACAGCATCATGAGGCCATTGCATTATTTCATGGTCGACCTGACGAATAGCCTAGTGGTACCCACGCCTCTCCATACTTCAAAGCACATACAGCACCTAGTATATGGTTACCCATTTTAGCAGTGGCCTGACTTAATATTGCTTAACTTCAATAATTTAATGGGAACCAGTGTTTCACTGTGATTATGCTGTATGTGCTTAAAGGATAACACATTGATATATAAAAATACTAGTGGGGGTGCCTGGCATTGCCCAGTCATAAAATCCGGTTAAAAAAAAAAGACGGTTGGTATCAGCCAGAAGCAAAAATTTTTAAGTAAAAAAAAAAAAAAAAGTGCGACGCACTACATGCGACATGTTATTGATGAGACCATGACACAGATATTATGACACCACAAATTTATCTTTTTAAAATGAAAGAAAGAAATGACCATTCGCGTGTCTAAAGCAACGCTTTTCTGATCCCCCCTTCAAACAAAACATTTTTGTATGAAATAATTGATTTTTTTCCAATTTTTCAATGTTGTGTATCTGAGAGATCGGTCATTCCAATCATGCCACGTTTATGGCACTTTGATGCAGATGATAAGTTTTTGGCAGACATACGAACACACAGGAGATTAAGAGTTATATAATATGTATCTTTGTGGTTAGTGGTGAAGGAGTAAGGAGTAGCAATGATGGAAGAGGCATGCACAGGAATTGTTTTCCTTTTTTCTTTTTTTTCTTTTTTTTTTTTTTTATTGCCCAAATCACTAACATCAATTTTTGGATTGATTAGATTACGTGTCAGAGATCGCTCTTTCATGGCGCTTTGATGCAGATGACAAAAGTTTTTCATGGACATACAAACGCACACAGACGACTGAGATTTATATAATAAACTAGCATATAAAATTAACCCCCCCCCCTGTTTCTAAAAAATATTTTTGTTGTGCAATTGGGACTCTCCAATAGCAAATCCCTCCCCCCCAATTTATAATAATTTAAATTTAAAATTAGGCTGGCCAAGCTAAAACAAAATGGACAAGATGGCAGCCATCTTAATTGGAAATTAAAAGCCATAAAGAGTGTTAATATTTGAGATGAAATAAAACTTTTAAAATTACAAAAACACCAGAAAATGATGCATGTGGGTTGTAAAGTAACTTTTATTGGCTACGGTAACATTTATTTTGACCACTTTTTCAAATCGTTGTAGATTGTAAAATAAACCCCAAATTTTTTTTGAAAACTTAAATTTTGTTTGGAGAAAATCCTTGAAAACCTGTACAAACCCTGCATGGGGAGAAGTGGTGAGAATAGATATATAAGAAAGAGTGATGAATAAAGACCTGGCCAGAGATAGGTTAATTTAAAAGTCAATTTTTGAAAATGGATGTTAAAACGATGATGAAACAGTATTATGGCACAACTCCTGGAACAAAAGATGTGTCATCACAAACTACTTCCCTAGAACACAGGAAGATACAGAAAGACTGTTTTGTCATCATTCTACAAACTTGAATAGTACCAAACGATGTGTCGACTCGTTTTCTTGTTTTATAGTCACAATACAAACACGCTTGTTTACAGAGTTTCACAAGACATGATCTCGTTATGTTAATTACAGGTGTCACACTGTTGGTCTCATCATAATTCTCCATTTTTCAGCCATTCTAATAAGGGAGATAATCCATCCAAACAAAGACACAGTAGTAGTAGTATAAATGCTTTTTTTTTTTCATTGAATATATGAATAAGCAGACAATTGATTTTTTAAAAAATTAAAGTTTAATTTCAAAAGTTTTATTGAAATTTTTAACCGAAGTTTGTAGAATAAAAATATTTAAAAACAATATTGTACAAATTTAGCATTTGTTTTTTTGTTTTTTTTTCAATTGAAAAATTTTTTTTTAATATTCTTACAAATACCCTCAATTCATAATCAGCTTTAATTTTCTGATGTTGCCCGGGCATCTTTTCACTTTTCTTTTTATTTTGCTTTTTTTGTGTAAACTATGAGTGGGGGGGATGTACCAAATTATTTTTCTTAAATTTAATTGTTACCGTATTGTTTGATCACAAAATTATTAATTAAACAATTCTTCTTTTTAAGCCCATAACTGTTTTTAATATTGCTAAAATTATTGGATACTGTTAAACTCGGTAAATACATAAGAATTTTCAAGCTAGAAATATCTTTCTATTTGACAGTTTAAATGCTTGCAAATTCCTTTAAAAAATTCTGAGGATCACAAATAATTCATTGCTTTGTAATTTTTTTAAAACTGTTAGCAAATGATTAAAATAGTTGGTTTCTTTATGAAAAAATTGAAATGCAGTCTGGTAGATTTAAATTCATAATTTTTTATTAAAGGATTTTAAAAATTGTTTTATTTTGTGCTATTGCATTTTTTTTTTTTTTATATATATAAGTCGCGTAAAGGTGAGAAAGACATAGACATATGATAAGTGATTACACGATTTTATTAATATAAATAGACATTGTAGCTTAGTGGGGGATTCCAACAGAAGAGACGTTGTGAGCCTCTCTGCTTTATCATTATTTTCATGGCAAGTGCTCATCTGAGCTTCAATCTATGGTCCCCTCTCGCCAAACTTTCATAAAAAACACTTGTCTGGCCAAAACCACTATCAATAATCTCCCACAATCCTTGTCTGTGTCTAGATCTAAATGTAGATTCCATGAACAAAGCTTCTTTCTTAGAACTGCATGCCTGTGGAACTCTCTTCTGGTTGCCTGCTTTCCAGCTGACTACAATCTGATTGTCTTCAAGTTCAACGTAAACAAATTCTTGATGAATCGTCCCCCTAAGTAATCCAATTTACAAAATTCCCACTACTTATGATTACTATGCTATAATCCCATTGACTAATGTATACCTATTAACCTTTATCCTCGAGTGGCCTCCAGACCTTGATAAGTGTTGACTCCTTTGTAAAAGAAAAAATTAAAAAATAAGGGTAAAATGAATATTTTATTTGTTCTTTTACTATTTATACTCTCTACAATGAAACTATAACCTAGAATTTTCATTTCATTGAAGGCAGTAATTGTGTGTAGTGAAGCCACTGACACGTGTAGCAGTGGCGTTATCTCACATGCAGATGACCGAGCCAAGGCGCGAGGTGATGTCACAGCAAAGGAAGAGATAGAAAAGCTGTACCGCCCCCTTAAGTAGACACTTTTATTAAATCTCCACACTAATGTACTGTACATGCAATAACCCTTATCCTTGAGTGGCTTCCGGGCTTTCAGAAGTGGGGACCACCTTGTTAAAAAAAAAAAAAAAAAAGCTGAGATAAATTAAAAAAAAACAAAAAAAAACAAAACATGTGGCAGCATGAGAGGATTTTAAGCATGTGTCGATATGGCAGGAACTTTTAAAATAAAATGTAAGGATGCAACCCTATTGTTGCCAGCTTGGAAAATATGTGTCAGTGATTTGGTGAGAAAACAACTATTAATAAATACCTTTTCTTTCGACTGAAAAAAAACTTCAAATTCTTTTCCTTTGTTTCTTCGTATAACTTTCATACACAATATCAGGTTCGTGTTAAAATGTCACAGACCATGTTACATGTGAAATTTCTGCTATTTGTTTGTTGGTTCCATATTTGCTGTGAAAAAGAGGTCTTTTGTGAGTGGCAAAATACAAATATGAAGAAATGATGAAAACCGTTCCATATGAACAATTATGATGAATAATACTATTTATTTATCATAAATATAACTGAAAAGAAATTACTATGAAATGAGAACATATTTAATCGTTATTGTTGTTGAGTAAATGTCCATTAAAAACTGTTTTCACCCATTCCCAGAAGCTGAATGTAAGGGCAGATAATACTGCTTTCCAAAATGCTGTGTTTATCAAGGGAGATAACAACGGAAACAGTTACTCCCCTTTAAACACTATTTTGTCTCTTCCCTTTAAGCTTTGTGCTATTGATAGATAGGTTAATTTGAAAGTAAATTTCTTAAAGTCTACCAACACATGTCAGCTTGTAAAATGGAGGTTAAACCGAATTTGGAATAATAATTATGAAAGCAGCAATCGTGGAATTTTCATGGGGTTCTGCTAATTATTATTTTTCTAAAATTTCTTATGATGCTTGAATATATTAATAAGATGGGGGATTTATAAAATGTTTTTTTGTATTATTTGGATTGTTCGAACTATTGTATACATTGTCCGCAATTTGGAGAAAAACAACCAAGATGGGAATAATAGTCTGAATAATCTAAAATTTTGCTGTAGAAAAGATTGAGAAATTATTTAAAATTCAGATTTCTTAGAATATTTATTTTAAATTTTCAGGTTTTCTATTTTATTTCAAAACCAAGAGAAATGGACACTTGCTGAAATTACGCCTTACCTGAAGTAAGTAAGAATATATATGTGTTTACTTTCTTTCATTTTTAATGTACTGAATTTCACTATTTTTTCTTCCTGTGCAACCATGAATAAAAAAAAGATAGGAGGCTTTACTTTGGCAATAACTCTTGTATGACAAAGCACACTCCGGATGCTCGCACGTTGTCACGATCATCACTGGCATTGAGAATGGTGGTGACTATGTAGAAAAATAAATTTTGGAGCACAAAAAAAAAATCACTTGTTTTAATGGTATCATTCATGTTGTTATAGCTCTTCAACTTCAACAAGTTAAAAAAATAGGAGGCTTTACTTTTGGAAGAGCCTTGTATAATCTGTATGATTAGAAAACTCTGCTTGCTTGCATCTTCGATGACTGGGCAATTCCATCTTTTAAAAAAAAACAGGATGACAGGTGAATTTTTATATATGATATTTTTATATGATATATTTATATATAATATAAGCCCATGTGTGTGTATGTATATATATATATATATATATGTGGACATGACTCAGAGGCTAAGAAATAAGGGTGGATAGTTGTATGTTTTGGTTTAAATTCTAACTGATGGCAAAGTCATTTACACATATTTTTAGTTTTGATCTTATATTAGGTTCAATATCATAATCAATAGAAAATTGTCTCTATAATAATAAATATGTAATCTGCATGAATTATACCATCTTATGTGATGGCGGCCTGTTAGTATGTATGACTTGTTTGGAAAATTATGTGCGAGTTTGTTTGTATTATTGTCATGTGCTACAGAAGAATGAGTCTAAAACAAACTTTATTTAAAAAAAAAAAATCTAAGCGTCTTTAAATCACTTTCAGTTGGACTGTTTTCTCATCGGTTGTACGTTGACTTGTTTGGAAAATTATGTGCTGATCACTTACTATTTATGACTTTTGGACTATTTATTCATGTGTTTTTTGCATGTATATGTGTGTGTACGTATGTGTGTATATGTGTGCATCTACGTGATTATGTTTGTGTGTGCACAAGCATACATATGTTTACGTACATTTGTATGTACGCATGTGTTTATTTCCATGTGTATGCGGGGTGGAGGGGGCTCCCGCAAGCCGTGGTGAAGGCAACCTCTCTATGAGAAGCAAATCTCTGAGTTAAAAAAACATAAAGCGGGAGACCAGTACCCGCATTAAGCTGGTCTGCAGTTTGACTTGTTGCTGGCTATCTTGCTCTTGCTTGTTGCTGGATGTCAACATTTGAACTGAGAGAGATTTAGCTGTCGCACAAAGCTAAAACTCTGTAACACCATCAGGTATAGATACTCCCTCAGACATTTGTCTATAAAAAAATGGTCCTATTGCTATGGAAAAGTTGTGACGCGTGTAGGTCTGAAATGCTGGAAGCATGTAATAATTGATCTGCCATCATTATATGTATCTATGTATAGGGGTATGTATGTTTATGTACATGTGTGTGTATATGTGTGTGTATATGTGTTTATGCATGTGTTTATGTATGTAGATGTATGTAGATATATGCATGTGTATGTATGCATATATATGTGTATGTATGTATGAGTGCATATCTATGTACGTATATGTATATGTAGGTAAGTATATGTAGGTAAGTATATGTATATGTGTATGTATGTATATCTGTATGTATGCATGTGTGTCTGTATACGTATGTATGTGTATTATTCATGGTGTATGTATATATGTGTGTATGTTTACAGATATGTATGTGTATATTTGCGTTTATATATATATATATACACGTATGTATGCCAATGACCGTCTTGTGTATCTTTACGTATGTATAAGTATGTCTATGTATGCATATATATAATGTGTATGTATGTATGCATATATGTGGGTTATTTGTATGTGTGTATATGTATGCATGCATGCATGCATGCATGTATATATATATATATGTATATGTATATACACCAGTGACCGTCTTCAGTGTCATGTTTGCTTGTGCGTGTGAATCTTGCCGGCAGGACTAAAGTCAGCGAGAGAGATCCTATGGTATAGAGGTATAGCCTCGCCAATTCTTCAACTCCAGTAAATGTCTAACAGTGTCCTCTATCTGTTTAATGTATGTATGTTTGTATATCTGCCTAAAACTTTTGACAGAGGCGACGGATTTTGACAAGATCAGTATCGTTTTGAAGCTCAACCCTTCGGACAACAAATATCAAAAAATTAGCTAAAAACAATAATTCCTTCACCCTCAACTGGGCACTTTTCTAAAAGGAGGGGTTACTTTTTTCGACAATATTTTCAAAAGTCATCCTCTCTTTTCGATTGACTAGCCTTAATTTAAACCTACCCACTTCCAGTTTGGCGATGGATGCAACAACAAAGATGTTAAATTTTTTTTCATTTTCTTTTCCTCCTTCATGGTACGGGGGTCGAGCCTGCCTAATACCACTTTTTGTTTTCAACTCACACCAAGTTATTGAAAAAACCATGAAATATATTTCCCTAAATGTGGAAATACACTTATGAAGGTTATCTATAGTTTTTAGTTTTCCTAAATAATTCAAATTAAAACAAAAAAATTAGAAAAATTGTTTATTTTTTGCTCTGCAGTAATGGCCAGAAAAGGAACCTGAACACCCTAATTCTCTTCACAATAATGTCAGTTTATATTTGAGTTTGTACAGACTTGAAAAGTCCTTGAATGTTAACTTAAAAAGGCTTAATTTCTATTATTACCTTGGAAAATCCTTGAAAATATGGAAAATGTCTTGAAAAATTCTTGAAAATTGTATTTTTTATGTCCAGTAAAAATTTGTTGAAATATTAAAATAAAATCAAAATAAATTCTTTTAAATTCTTTTTTTTTATGTATTAATAAAAATATCACCCAAATATTTTTTAAATATTGAAAATAAAATCAAAATACATTGTTCTGAAATTGCATAGTATTATTGTGGATATAAGAGTTATGTCCCTTTATCACAAAACTACCTGAGGTAGTTTTGTGATAAAGATTCAAATCTCCATCTATTTTTGTTCTCATTTATAATTAGATTTGTTTGGAGTGAGGGCTGCCATAAATAAAATTTACCCCCCCCCCTCATTCCCCAATATTTTTCTGTGCACGGATGTGACTCTCTAATGTTGACCCCCCCCCCCAAGAAGTTGTGATAATTTAAAATTAAAAAAAGACGGATAAGACAGCACCTATCTTGGTTGGAAATTAAAAGCTATAAAGAGTTATTGGAGATTAAATAAAAAAACAAACATTTAAAACTACTTAAAAACATTAGAAAATGTTGAAGGTAGGTTGCAAAGTAGTTTTGATTAGCTATCGTAACATTTATTTGTTTTATATTTAATTTTTTACCACTTATTCGAATTGCTGTGGATTGTAAAACAAACCTCAAATTTTGTTTTGAAAACCCGAATTTTAGGTCTTGAAAAACTTTGAAAAGTTATTGAAAATGACACTGAAAATCTGTGTGAACGCTGTGATATTTCATTTTATATTCAATATGTTTTTCATTTTTGTTAAGCTGTTTTCATGGTTTATTTTCGTCTTAACTTTTGTTTATGACTTCTATACTTTTCTTTATCAGGGATCTTGAAGGAGAAAAACAAAATGTTGGTAGTATGCTGTTGAAATTTGCCCGTGCTTCCACACAAAATGGACAGAAAGTTTTTAGTTCTCGACATCTTATTAACTGAAGTGAAAAACAAAAGCAATAAAAAAAAATTTGTTTTATTTTGTATATTCAGATTTTGAAATTCGCTTTCTAATTTTGTATAATAAGCAATTTCAAATATTGGTAGTTATATGCAGAATATGAACCATTTTTTTCTTTTCTTTTTTACAAGGAAGTCACCATTTATCAAGGCCTGGAGGCCACTCGGGGATAAGGGTTATTGTATGTACAGTAATCAATGGGACAATATCGTAGTAATCGTTAGTAATGGAGATCTGATGAAGTGTCTTACTTAAGGGAACGGTTTATCAGGAACTTGTTTATGTTGGACTTGAAGACATCCAAGTTGTGGGAAGCAGGCGTGCACTTCTAAGAAAGAAGCTTTATTCATGAAATCTACGTTTTCATTTAGGCACACATAAAGAGTGGGGAAAATTACTGACAGTGGTTTCAGCTAGACAGGTGTTTTTCGTGAAAGATTGGCAAGGGAGGACCAGAGATTGGAGCTCAGACGAGCACTTCCCATGGAAGTAACAATAAAACAAAGACAGGCTTGCAACGTCCCTTCTGTGGGAGAGAGGTTGCAGGGAAGAGAAAAGGGCGTCCATCACTTGGCTACGAAGTCTATTTTATACTCTGTCAAGGCAGGATAGGCTGTTTTTAGCAGCTCCTGCCCAGATATGGCAGCAGTATTCCATCCTTGGACGTACTTGGCTTTTATAAAGATAGAATTGCATCAACAGTTAGATATCTACTGGAGCGGTAGAAGAATCTCACCATTTTTCCAGCGACCTTGGCAACAGATTTGATGTACACGTTCCATTTCAGATCAGGAGTAAAGGTCAATCCTAGAAGCTTGTCAAAACATGGAACCTCCCTAAGACGTGAGCCATCCATTTCAATTGATGCCAGATGGGAATCAGAGCGTTGATGTAAAGATAGAAGCTTGGTTTTAGACGCATTAAAAGTAACCAACCACCTCTTCCCCCATTGTACCATGCTCTCAAGATCAGAGGAGACAGATTCAGAGAGAACTTTGTCGTTTATGCCCTTTGATGTGTTGCCATAGATGGTCGTATCATCAGCATAGATGTCAATGAATGATTTAAGTATGTGTCTTGGGAGATCATTGATGTAGATCAGGAAGAGAGTTGGGACCAGGATGGACCCTTGAGGGACTCCAGCATTAATACTGTGGGCTTTTGATTTCTATACATCAACCACTACTCTTATGAGCCTATCAGATAGAAATGATTTAACAATTGAGAAAACATTTCCAGTTATAAATCTTGTGAAGTAGGCCTTTATGCCATACCTAATCGAAGGCCTTTGATATGTCAAGAGCAATTGCCTTAGAAAGGAAGCCTTTGTCGAGAGATTTACTCATGACACACAGGAGACTTATTGGTCTGTACTGAGAAGGAGATGACCTGTCACCTGAATTCTTAAATACAGGGCATACTGATGAGGTTTTCCAGGGTGTTGGGAAACAATTCTTAAAACAACGCTTAAATAGTTTCGTAAGTATGGGGTAAGTTCTGGTTGAAGCTTTTTCAACACTTTAATTGGAATGCTGTCAGGGCCAGTTGCTTTACTGGAATCAAGGTTCTTGAGTGAACCGTGCTATCATTAAAATTTTCTGGGCAGTTTAATACCAAACAATGAGTTAATGAAGATCACAGCAGCTAAGTTCAGTTAAGAAAACAGAACTAAATATTTATTTTAATATTAAGTCGTTTAAAAAAATTTTTTTTTAAATCTCCCAATAAAGAGCCAACTTAAATGTACACATTCTAAAAAAGAATTTACAAAGGTATCAGCAGTATATGGGAAAAACAAAAATTGCACTACCTCTCCTTAAAATTTCAGCAATAAAATTAAACTTTATTAAAGTAAATTCTCGTCTCTTCGCCATAACACGTAAATGAAGAAAAAGAAATTCACGAACCAGACTTTCGACCCTGATGAGGCTATGTATTAGCAAAATATAGGACTTACAAAAAAAAAAAAGCAATAAACAAAAATGATTTTATCATTATATTTGACACTTCAAAGTTTTCAAAAATTTCTCAATTAAATTTTAATATATAAAAGTGTGTGACCATCTTTTACTTTAATTTTTTTGTTTTTTCACGTAAACCATGCCAAAAAACAATCTATGGAGCCAGTAACTTTTTCCTTTCTTTTTCAATATGGCGACCAGAATACCTGACGAAAGTCAGAAGCTACACCAACCAAAACGTAGCACAAATTACACTGAAATTGAGAACAATAATCCAATTAAAACTAGTAATTTATCTTATTTTTAAAAGTCATTAAAAACTATCAGTTCTTTTACAGTTTAAAAATGATATTAAAAAATGAAGATTAACAAAAATCTGATGCCTGTTCTGTTATGGAATGAAATTATAAAAGAAAATTACTTAATTTGATCAAGTATTTATTTATTTATTTTTTTTTTTTTTTTTTTAAGAGGAAAATCAAATTTTAGTGAGATGTTGGCAATTTCCAGCTATGAAGAGGGGGGGGGGGCGCCAGGAAACATAACTCCATCTAATTATTGAATTTGCCAAAATTTTACAAGATTATTTTTAGTTTTGAGTACTTTTAGGTATTCCTTTTTTTTTTTTTTTTTTTTGCTTTCTTAAAAAGAAAAAAAGATTGTTTCAAAATTTATTAATAAAATTATTAGAACTTCATGTGCATTTTGACAAAAATTCGTATGAGAAACTTTTTTGTTGCTATAAGTTGTTATTCAAAACAAATATTTATTCATGAAATTTACAAAAGTATTTACATTTTTAAAATAATTTTTCACTGAATTATCTTTGTTATAACAGAAATATATTTTTTATTGAAAAAAAAAAAATCACAAAATTTTCATTTGGCACCTTTGGACATTTTTCATAAACTGCCTGGAAAATTCTGATAACATGGTCCTTATTCTGGTATTTATGGTACCAAAATATGAATTACTCTCTACGTCTGGAGTAAGTTGTACTAGTAGTGTCATGTTATATGGCAGTGAGTATTAGGCCCTCTTTTGCCCAATGGCAACACAATGACAGATTCATGCTTCAATAAATCTGCAACGTGAAAATCTGAACAAAATGAATTTATTAGGATTTGCTGAAAGAATTACATTTCTCTAGCGTAGAGATTTTCCTGAGGATGAATCTGTTATGCTGGAATGGTAAACCACTGTAGAAACATGGATGCCTTGGATCTTGACCAACTAAGGAAAACATAAGCAAACAATTAGTTAAGATTGCGGAGAGTGAAATCTGTAGATAGTTGATCCACTGAATTGTGAGAACTGGAGATTGAACTTGCGGAATATCAAAACATTTGACCTCTGAACTGTGCCCAGACAAGTGTGGCCCTGACAAACCGCCGACCCCAAACGTTGTGTGTGCCATGGTATTTTTCGTTCACTGTGTTTCTTATGGCCTAATTGTCATTTTTCTCACTAGCAACTGTCACTGGAAACACACATGGATCCACAAGAATAAATACTAAAACAAAATAAACATGAAAAACACAACGCCAATGTTTCACATATATTTGACGGTTGGACTTAGGGGTGTGTCTGTTTTCTCCTTGTTCTATCAATGTTACGTTCTTCTGTCAGTCGCAATCCGGCTCTATCTCTGTCTCACAGTCAACTCTAAAAACTGACCAACCGTTGTCATTATCAGCTACCATCCACCGCAAACAGCATCTAGTTGTCAACTGACTGTCTTCTCTGCATCAGTATCTGAAGTCCTCCCACCCCGGCTACGAGAAGCTGCCTTTCCCTGTTTTATCTGTTCTGTGGGTTTCTATTGTCGTTGTCAAATCTAAAAGGCTCGACCCGAAAATTACTAGATTCATTGTTTGCTGCTACTTATTTCATTGTACATTTGTATGACACTTCTATCTATTGTGCCCCCCCTTCCCCCCCGCTCAGCATGTAGTGACTCATGGGTCACCTTCATAGTATCACAGAACAAAGGAAAAATTATATTAAATGAAATCACGCACTAGTAAGCCTATATACAATGTGTGGCAATCTCTAATAATTGCGCTCCCAAAACTAAGATAGCGGAAATGGATACAGTTGATGTAAGTACGGAATGGAAGTCACTAAGCATGAAACAAAATACGAAACCATATAGAAATATTTTATTTCAAAAAATTAATTTAGTTTTATGGGCAAAACAATAAAAAAAAATTAAAATTTACTTTTTACATTTGTATAAAGTTTTCTCCCCACGTCCCCTACCCGGCTGGAAAAAACGTGTCGGTGGCCAGCTAAGAATGTGGCTCGGGACTATCAAAGCCGACGCTGAACTTATTTCGGGCCCGCTCATCTATGGCCTGTCTCGTTGGAGACGTGACTGGCTGTTGCTCACTCGGGATCTTGCCTCCGATCGCCGGGCTTGGGCCGCAGCGATACGAGATGTGCGTCTTCATGAAGCCGACTCAACTCCTCCAGGGTGAATGTCGTTTCAAGTACAAGTAAGTATAAAGTTTTCTTGAATAAATTTTTTAAAATTCTTAGAATGTTTTTAAGTTTTATAATATATAATCTGTATATATATATATATATATATATATATATATATAAAAAGCAAAACTTTTTTTTTTCTTTTACACCTCCAAAACATCCGGGCAATGCCAGGCATCCCCGCTAGTATATCATAAAACAAGGTAGCTACCTTCAAGTGAATTACGAAACCAAGACTTTATTATTCCACCAAACAGTTCTAACATTACTTCTTAGGAAACTAAGCTATGCCTTGTGGAATGCATAAAGCACGTATGGTATACAATGTTTGTGAGAATGATTTCATATGGAATGAACAATTAACATTAGTCCATCTTATAATGATGCTGGTTGATGCTTTGCAAATGATTAAATGATTTGTCAAGCGGTATTTGTTAGCCAATTCTTGCATGTGTAAAACATGTCATGCCGTCTGAACCAGTACTCAAGCTCCAATGATATTTGGACATAGGCTTGCCAAAAAAGATGGATTTATGTGTTCAATTTGAGAGAAATCTTTCCTTATCACTATTATATTTAATGTGAAATAACTGCAAAATTACATTGCAGAAAAGGTGAATGTTCGTGTGATTAACTGAAGGAGATATGTTTGAAATTTCTTGAACAAAGTCCAATACAATTGGGGGATATATATAGGAGAATTGGAATCTGATACAAGTTGAGATTGATAAAGTTAAGTTTTTTTTACCGTAAGTACAACAGAAAGATATACCAAAGTAGTCACTTGGTTTTTGGCACCACTGAGTATGAATCTAGTCGAACTGGGAGTAGAATTATAAACAACGGTTGGAGCATGTATGCCAATATTGCAGAAATAGACTTTGGTCTATCCAGCCATGATATAATGGTTCAAGACAGGAACTTTGTGAACCCCAATAATTAGACAACTAACACACAATTGTACAAAAATATGTAGATAAGAACTGAAGTTGAAGTCCAATCTAAACAAATTCAAAGTCCAAGGGACAGGAAAGCGGTTCGATCAGTACACACACAGACACGGTGACACGCCACCAACACGAACCAGCGTACACAATTACCAACCGGCCGTTCTTTCTTCACCCCTTGCCTTCCAAAACGACCTGAATTTATAGTTGTCGAAGACCAACTGATTTGCGTATATGCACGAGAGTTTCCGAGATCATACCATTACAAAACGCCGTCGGCGCCATCTTGGAATTCTTTTCTTATCCTAGCTTCGCAGCGATGACAAAGCACACACGCACACCTAGGTCATTTGAACGGTAAGCCCTCATTTTCACAGCTTTCGCCACAAGAACAAAATGAAAACTGCCACCAATATGGTACCTTGGAGACTTTTTCTTTCTATCTGGATGAATTTATGTGGAGAAGAAAGCATAGACCTTAATAAATTTACTGCATCACTTTCATTTATTCTTTATAAGAAACGTTTTATAGAAATGTTTAAAATAAGTTTTTTGTGATAACACAAGCAGTGTTAATAAAAAAACTTTCGTACATTCAGGACAAAATTCTGTGATAAAACTTGGGAAAGACATTCTAAAAATTATTCTAAGAAACTTAAAAAATAAGTTTATTATTTTAGTGTTTTGTGAGAAATAGAATTTTTTTTTTATTATTGTTTCATAATAACACAAGTAATGTTAAAATTAAAATAATTTTTTTGAAATAAAATATTTCTGTATGGTTTTGTATTTTCTTAAATGTTTAATTAATAAGTGTTCACATAAAACAACACTTCATTTAATTAGGAATCCATTAATCCATCGAATGAACATGTTGAATGACTGACAAAACCTTTCTAAGCATTAAAAGTCTATAAAAAGGTTTTGTATTCACTGAAAATAATATTTTCAAAAAACTTCTATAAACTCACATGCATAGCAAGATCAAAATAAAGAAAAGTTTTTTTTTTATTCAACTGCAAGTCAGACTTTATCCAATGAGTCTTTGAAAATCAAGAAAGCATGTTCTTTTCAAATTTCAAACACTCCTTGAGTTTTAGAAATATTAACAAATAATAATTTCTTTGAATTTTATAAGACATAATAAAAAAAATCTTATATTACATTGAAATAAGGTAATATTTAAATTTAAATCCCTGAATATTTATAAAGGTGTAAAATCGTGAGATTTTCTATGCATATTAATCAGACCTCAAGACGCAAACATCCACTAATATCTCCAAATAATGTTTCATAAAGATATATTTTCTACTTTGTTTTTCTCTTTACAAAGGAAATGTATCTCACATTAGCGGCTACGCCATCTCTCCTTTCAATTGGCAGGGTAATCCGGTGTTTTCTGGGCCTGCAATTAGAGGCAATTTTCAACCATAACTCCAATTTAGTTCTCTGTAACTTCTTCTCATGGGCAATCTCTTCTTACCATGGCTGGTTGGGTCACAATATAAATCATGTTGCAATAAACAATATTACATATAAATTTCAATGGAATTAAAATTTTGAAAATGTAGTTTTTCTTAAATTTTAAAAAATGTTAAAATGCAAAAACTCATCCATATTAGTAGAAAATTAATTTATTCTTGCCTTTGGTCATAGTTATGCATTTTATATTTAAATCAGTCTTAACTTGATGGGGTTAACTACATTTATTTGTAAGAAAAACATGTTAAAATAAGTTAAAACACAAAAAAAAAAAACACTCATCCATCTAAGTAGAAAAGTAATTATAATTTATTTTAGGTGTGTATTTTTTGTTTTAACCATTTTTAAAAAATTTCTTTTTAACTCAACAAGGTTGCAACATCAAATATTTTCTGTTCATTTGAAACAATTGTTTATTGGTCATTTTGGAATATTCCATCTCCATTCTAAGGGAAATCAGTATGGTAATGGTTGAAACAAATATGTGTATTAATATATATAGATTATTACTTTATTATAGTAATAATAGTGAATCATTATTACTCTAATGATAATTATTATTAATTATTATTGCACTTATGTTTATAGAATAGATACGAAGAAAAGAGTTCATTTTGTTTGTTTTTTTTAGACAACTTATAATCACGTATAACATATAGTGACAATATAAAGATAAGAAGGTCGGAGAGTACACATGCTCGAATATGTAAAATAGGAAAAAAGATATAAAGAAATCGTTTTAGTAGAATTAAATTATAATTATCCGAAATATAAAAATTATCCAAAATATCTTTCATTATTGGCACTGGTTTGTCTTCACCATTGATTTATATGGATAATATATGTATATATAGATAGATTCTTCTGACTACTTTTCAGATGGATGTATTTCACTTAAAAAAAAAAAAAAAAAAAAGGTGGGGGAGGCATGATATTTGTTGAGTGCTTATGTAGTATACCAAGTTTTCACACCAATGCATTCCAGGTGAAAAAATTACATACCAATGGGTCATGTCAAAATTGGTATAAATTACACAAAAAAATGATCCACCAAAAGATGTGCTAGATTAATTTTTCAGAAAAAAAAAAATAGCCTAGTAGTCAAGCATTTACTATATATATATATATATATACATATATATATTAATGAGGGCTGACAACAAAAGCAGGGGAGATAAGTCAGTTTGTCAGACAATTGGTCGCACAATTCTCCTACATTAAAATCTCGATTTTTCGGTAGATTCTATTTTTATTTGTAATTATTTTTTTCTACTGGATCATTTTTCGTAACTTTTTTTTGCAATTTACACTAATTTAAACATGACACGTAAATATGTAATAATAAATGTCCATGAGGTAGAGTTCTTCCTCTAAATCTTGTAATCATACAGTTACTCCATTTTTCTCTGGTGCTTATGTAAAGCACTGATGCAAGGGAAATAACTCTTGTTAACTGAGAGATTTATTTTTTTCCAGAGAATTTGGAATACTAAAACTAAGGCAACTTAGAGGAATTGTACTTATCTATATAAATGAAACAGTAGATGTGTGTGTATGATTGTTAAACTACTAATTACACATAACACTGAAATTAACAGGAAATAGTAATCATACGCCAAGGATGGTTTATAACGAATAACATCTTTGTTTGGATGAATGAATAACGCATTCACCTGAAATGCATTTGTTCAAAACCTGGTACATTGCCTAAGCGCCGTTTGTTCATTCACTGTGAGATCTTCTTTTGTTCGCATATTCAATGTTTTGTATCTTGAGTAAAAGAAGAGGAATTGCAGGGGATTTATATTTAATCTGAAGAAGATCCGAGTCCGTATTGGATCCATAAATGTCATAACGAAATAAATATCAGCATCAATATATAGATAACTTTTCGAATAAAATCTAAAAACGATAACATATCAGCCAAAAATTCCTGGGAAAACCTAATTCCAAATTCATATTTAAAAATAGAATCATAATTTTCATCTGAGAAAGAGGCTGATGTGTGTGGGGTGGAGCGTGACTGTAGGTGGGGGTTAGAATAGGCCAAAGCTTAGCGTCTCACAAAACTGTTTCTTGCCGTTTCTTTGCCACTCGAACTTCCATACGGCGTTCGTGTCATGTTCTGTGACAAAGACGGTTTTGGTCTGTGGCTTAAAGTGCACGTTGCTCGGCTTCGCAAAGGGGCAGCGAATCCTCATCTTCGGCTGTCCTCCATCTTGCCCGAATACCTCAATGTGCGAGCTTCCCCAGTTAGCGACAAGCAGGTTGCTCTCTTCATCAAAATCCATCCCATCTGCACCACCTTCGTGCGTTCCTAAAATAAAAACATTAAGATAACAATAAAAGGCATCATATTGGGTTTAACGTCCGTTTTACATGCTGGCATCTGTTAGATGGCTTTTAGAAATTGACTTCCAAACAAACCTATCTCTGGCCAGGTCTTTATTTATCCATCTTTCTCAAGTCCATCCTTATAGCTTTTCCCCACATTTTTTTTGGTCTTTCTCTGTGAATTGAACCTATTTCCTAGACTGTTCTACATCTATTAACCCAAGAACTATCATTCATTCTTTCGACATGGACATACTATCAAAGTTTTCTGTTTCACTTGCACTTCTCTATACTGTTCAGATTTAATCTTTCACTAAGCTCATCAACACTCACATTATGCATCTATCATATTCTCACATCATTTCTCTCCATGCAACACATGTCCTGAACAGTCACTGACCAGGTTCCACCTTCATACATTATCACACTGCATACATATGCCTGTTAATAGAAACTTAAATCTCAAGCTATCTTGATGACACCACTAAAACGATCCACATGTCTACACCAATAAAGTCTTTTTTCTCTACTAATGATATCAATGTCTACGAGGCCAAGCTCTTCCAGTAGATCTTGTAATCATACAATTACCACATCTGTCTCTGGGGCTCATGTGCACAGAACTGATGCAAGGGAAATAACTCTTGTTAACTGAGAGATTTATCATTTTTATCAGGAGATTTTGGAATATTAAAACTAATGCAACTTCGAGGAATTGTACTATACTAGCAGGACGCCTGGCATTGCCCGGTCGTAAAATACGTTTAAATATGATATTTTTTATCAATTGCAGATTTCATATTTATTATATTCGATCCAATATATAGTAATGATTTAAAAAGTTAAAAAAAGAAAAACGACCCGTGCGCCAGCACTGAAAATCAAAACCTGAATGTTTAGCTTACAATTTATTATTTCCTCTGCCGTTAATGACTGAGCTATGAAGACATATTTGCTGCAAACATGAACCAACAGCTACTAAGTTATGCATGCATATTCATAATGCCGGCGGTCAACCTCCACCTGGCAAATTTCATTTTTTTTTTTAAATTTTCCCACCTTTGTACATATTTTCCCGGGCTAAAACCCAAATGTAAAGTTTTGCACACCTTATATATCAAGTTTCATGTCTGTAGACCAAAAACTGTAGGAGGAGTTTGGTAGGAAAAATTTTTTGAACAAAAATATATATGTATGCATACATTTAAGTGATAATAGTGGCGCACAAGTAATTTTTTTAAAAACTTTTTAAATCATTACTATATATTGGGTCCAATATAATATAATAAATACGAAATCTGCATTAATCAAAGCATATTTTACCGGGCAGCCTACTAGTGTGTGTATATATATATATAAAAAAGTGAAAGTGTCTGTCTGTGTGTGTGTCTGTGTGTGTACATTTCTCTACGCAATAACTCTGTCACTTTTTAGTTTACAGACTCGAAATTTGATATACAGGGTACTGAGATTTGGGAAAATCGATGTGATCGGTTTTTGGCCAGAAATTTGGCGATTAAGGGGTCAAAGTTCAACGATTTGACGACCTTTGAGAACTCTACCAAACTCCTCCGACAATTTGGGGTCTACACACTTGTAATTTTAGATATAGGTTCCTTGGACATGGATCTAACTTAATAACTTGATTTGAGCCCAAAACAATAAATTTTAAGGGGTCATAATAGGGGTCAAAGTTAAAAAAAATTGACCACATTTTTTTTTTTTTTTGGTCAACATACACCTCCAAATACCCGGGCAACGCCGGGCACCCATGCTAGTGTATATATATAGTAGTACGTTATAAAAATATATATGGCAATTAAGCGACACAGAATATTCCATGTTTCATTCTCGTGAGAATTCGTCAGGCTTATGCAAAGAGTTGTGGTTAAGGCGCGTTTTTATATACCCACATACTGTTGAATTTTTAGTTAACCAATCAGCTTCCTAGTTTCCACCACACCCATCCTAATCAACCAATAGGCAGGCACTTATAGGACAAAGATACAGTTGACCTTAGGTTCACCCTTCCTTTGTGTGTGTTTTTCATGGGAACAGTAGATATCTAAGTAAGCTGACCTATTTTCAACCTAGGTGTAGTTAGATGTGATTTTTTTTATGTATTGAGCATTGTTAAAGTAAATACTGAAAATTTACGCATAAAATTATATTTTTGTAGATTAATTTATGTGGTTAAATGAAGTAGTATATATATATAAAGAACAAGTAGTTAATAAAACATGCTAAAAAACACTTTGAAAAAGAGTTAAAAACATATTTAATTTTAAAAACGAAGCACAAAATAAGTGGATAGTCCTTAATCCGCAGAGTTTCAAAGAAATACTTTTCATCAGAGGGTAGGATTTAACAAAATGCAGGATCGGATTTTGCTTGCAAAAGTATTAAATGAAATGATAAGCAAGTTATAGATCTTACTTGATAACAAAAAGTGAAAGAGAGGGAATAGGGTGAATAAAAAAAGTGATTTCACATAAATGGACAGTCTGGTGAAGGGTAAAATATTCAATAACGGTAAAATCCAAAAAATATATACATATATATAAACAAACGTTAAAGACAACAGACAGTTTCCGTTTGATTAGACCTTTCTATTTTTGGAATTTTTCTGACGATCAAAAGAATTAATATAATTTCCATGTGTAGTTCAAAGTTGGCTGCTGTGGTGCTTTTCGTCTTTCCAAGTAAGTTCTACATGAGTGACCTCAAAAACCGAACATTTAATAACACGAATGAACCCTCTATATGTGTACGGTATGTCGATGATATGCTCATTCTAGCCAACATCAACAAACAAATACTAACACTTAAGAACCTTTTCCAAGACAACTCCATACTCAAATTCATCAGAGAATTAAATGTTAATAACAAAATCCTTTCATCAATGTTCTTATAGATACTTTCAACAACACATTCAAAACCTCCAACTACAAAAAAACCCAGCAACCTATATTTTTGCTTTCTAAATTTTAAGAGCAAATGACAAAATAGCCATCATAAAAACCTTAACTGCACCAACCTTATATCCTGATAAAAAAACACTTTTTCTCAAACTAAAACATACCAAGCAAGTGCTTATCAATAACAGATTTCCAAACTATATTGTTGACCAACAAATAAAATAAAAATAAAAAATACAACCACAAATAGTAATACCCCAAAACAGCAAAATCCTAATACCATTAACCTATTCTACTGTAACCAAATGTAACCGAGCTTTAAATTAAAAGAAAAGGCCATAAAAATATCCATTGATATGTTTCCCCTCACTGACAATCATAAGATTAGACTTATCATATAATATAAAAAATTTAAAACCTAAAATCTAGCAGTAAGTAATAATGCCTCCTCTACCCTCAAACCACTAGAACGAATCAATGTCATTTATAAGTTCAAATGAAACTTTGGAAAATGAAGCTCCTATAACAACAATAAAACTAATAGTCATGTTGGTTATATCAGTTATACAACAACTACCCTATCAGGTTGCCTTTCCATGCATAATACTGAGTCTAGTGCAATATTACAACATTTATAAAAAAAAACATAACTGCCCCTCCTCTGAAGTTAGAGAAATTCTTGTCAGCAACACACAAATAATACACCACAAAAAGAAACATCAAAAAGTTAAAAATACTTGAGGCTATATACATAAAAATGAAAAACTCACATTTCAATCCAGTGAAAACATACTCAAATGCTTGTCATAACCCCTCCTACTCTCTACTTGACACAGCACTGACCACAGAACTGGACACCCTTCTCTCCTACACTGGGCACTCAGTTTGCATACATACACCATGCTGCTATATAGAAAAAACTGATGTCCAATATTCCTTAACTTTTAGTCTCTTAGAATAAAACTATTCTTCATTGCCTGGAACAAAAGTGTTATATAACTGTTAAGTTTTGAGACATTGTGTTGAACAAAGATGGCGGCGTAGTTCAGATCAGTAACCAAGATGGCGGCGTAGTTCAGATCAGTAACCAAGATGGCGGCCAAGAATTAAATGCGGTTCGTGACGTAGTAAATGGCGAACTGATTGAATCCAAAATTCAACAATTTTTATAATAATTTTGAAACATTTTCATTGGTTGTTTAGCCCAGCTGTTGGTTATAAAAATGATTGGCAAATCCATTCATCTTATACCCCCATTAGGAGTCAAAAACATTTTACAATAACTTTTAACCCTTTCCCGCCCAAGGAATCTATATCTAAAATCTCAAGTGTTTAGACCCAAAATTGTCGGAGGAGTTTGGTAAAGTTCTCAAAGGTCAAATCGTTGAACTTTGGCCCCTTAACAGCCAAATTTCTGTCCAAAAACCAATCACATCGATTTTCCCAAATCTCAGTACCCTGTATATCAAATTTCGAGTCTGTAGACTAAAAATTGACATACGTAGGGAAATGTACACAGACACACAGACACGTTCACTTTTATAGATATATATAAGATATAAATCTGAGGTTATGATGATTACAAAAATATCAACTTTGTAGTTGTTTGTTGTATTTACATTAAGTTTTACCTTGATATGCAAACAGATTTGCTCTTTATACAATAAATTTTCTTAAAAAATAAAAAAATTCACACAAAATTAATGTATTTTTTTCCTTCCTTAAAAGAAGACAGGAACTTGTTACCCATTTATTCATCAGGTATTTCTAAGTGCACACCCACATATTTCTAAGTGCACACCCACATATTTCTAAGTGCCCACCCACATATTTCTAAGTGCACACCCACATAAGTACGACAGATACTCAGCATTCCTTAACTTTTATAAATTGATACTAATCCTTTAGGATAAAAACAAATTCACACACAATTCATGTTAAATATTTGCTTTTCCTTAAAAGAAAATGGGAAGAAAGAAGCTATGCTGACCTGGAATGTGACCCCATACTTGTTTGTTTTCAATCTTTCCTGGACCTTTGATATCATAACCCCAGAGTTTTTTGGTTGGAGTTTCCGCAACAATCAGTTTACGAGGACGTCCGTCTTTCATGTGAAGCACGGCAATACCATTTGGAAATTGAAGACCTGTGTCCACTCGGATCATCTCACTATCAGTTGTGAAACAGTAAACGCTGCCAAAATTCTCCTTAAAAGAATAAAAAAAATGAAAAAAAAAAAAATTAAAAGATGAAATAAAAAAAATTTCTCGCAAAATCTATTTCACCAAATATTTGCTTTGTCGTGCGATTAATTTTGACATACATATATATTTAAACACAGTAGTGTTTGAATATATGGTTAAGTGGCAGTTTTAATCATTTAGAACTGTCTTAAAGCTTCACCGCTCACTCATTTTTGGACCAAATTTCCAACAATTATTACAATTTATAGATCACTTTCTTGGCTCTATTGTGAAAAAAGAATTTTAATTTTCGTTCAGTTGATGATGAATTTACTGGTGTTCAAATCTGTAAAAAAAACGTACAGAGGTGAGCAACGTTCTTTTATGATCGGTTTCCATAGCAACTACGTCACTTCAGCTCTCGCGAAAAGAGAAGTAACAAGTGAAACAGAGAGAATGAAAGAATGAAAGGGAGATTATTGGGGGGTATTTTATTGAAAGCAGACGAGTGCCGTACATTGTTATTACATATGTGTATGTCATGTTGACTGAAATTAAACATGTGTATGTCATGTTGACTGAAATTAAACATATGTGTATGTCATGTTGACTGAAATTAAACATGTGTATGTCATGTTGACTGAAATTAAACATGTGTATGTCATGTTGACTGAAATTAAACATGTGTATGTCATGTTGACTGAAATTAAACATGTGTATGTCATGTTGACTGAAATTAAACATGTGTATGTCATGTTGACTGAAATTAAACATGTGTATGTCATGTTGACTGAAATTAAACATGTGTATGTCATGTTGACTGAAATTAAACATGTGTATGTCATGTTGACTGAAATTAAACATGTGTATGTCATGTTGACTGAAATTAAACATGTGTATGTCATGTTGACTGAAATTAAACATGTGTATGTCATGTTGACTGAAATTAAACAAAGAACAACTGAATTTATTGGAAGCCTGAAAAAATCATGGGTTACAATAGAAAAATGCAAGCATGAAAAGAAATATGGTTAAGCTAAAAAATGGAAAAATAAAGGACTAGTTGTTAAAACTGGAAAAGAAAAGGACAAGATATTCTAGTAAAAAATATGAAAATTTATAATTTAAAATATTGCTGCATTAAGAATTATTTTTTTTTAAAATTCAATTTATAACATTATATAATCAATTCTTAATGCTGCAAGATTTTAAGTTATAAATTTATTATATTTTTTTTTACTAGAGTTATAAATTTATTATATTTTTTTTACTAGAATATCTTGTCTTGACTGGGCAAAACCGAGTGCACCCCCCCTGCTAGTAGTATGTATATATATATATATATATATATGTATATACACACACACATAATAGAAAATTAATAGCATTAGTGTGTGTGTGTGTGTGTGTACAACTCCCCTACAGCCCACACCACTGCACTGATCATGACCAAACCTGACATAATGATGGTCTCTGACCTAGGGATGGTGAACACCATTTTGCAAAGTCAAGATCAAAGGTTAAGGTCAGGAGCTGCTAAAAACAGCCTATCCTGCCTTGACAGAGTACAAAATAGACTTCGTGGTTTAGTGGGGGATGCCCTTTTCTCTTTCCTGCAACCTCTCTCCCACAGAAGAGACGTTGCAAGCCTGTTTTTGTCTTATCGTTATTTCCATGGCAGGTGCACATCTGAGCTCCAATTTCTCGTCCCCCCTTGCCAATCTTTCACGAGAAACACCCGTCTGGCTGAAACTACTGTCAATAATTTTCCCCACTCTTTATCTGTACCTAAATCCAAACGTAGATTCCATGAGCAAAGCTTCTTTCTTAGAACTGCATGCCAGTGGAACTCTCTGCTGCTTGCCTGTTTCCCACCTGACTACAACTTGGTCGTCTTCAAGTCCAACATAAACAAACTCCTGACAAACCGCCCCCTTAAGTAAGACACTCTATCAAAACCCCCAATACTAATGATTACTACAATACTATCTGATTGATTACTGTACATGCAATAACCCTTATCCCTGAGTGGCCTTCGGACCTTGTTAAGTGGTGACCCCCCCCCCATGTAAAAAAAAAAAAAAAAAAGCAACTTGTATTCAACAAATTGTTTCTTATAGATAGTGTATAATTATGTCTCAAAGATAAGTAAATCAAAACAAACAAATACAACAAACACAGAGGAAATTGTATTAAAATTTTTTTTTAAAGTTACACAAGTCTTTAAAATGTCTTTTACATAAATTCTTATTTTTTATGTTACAAAAATCTTTACGTTAAAAGAGTTAGAACTTTCAAGTAAGTTTCAATAAAAGTAAAGAATTTTTCATGTTAATAATTTCCTTTTCTTTTCATCTTGGATCACTAGGGGAAATTATTGGTTAGGTTAAAAAAAAAATGAAATATATTAGAACATAAAGAAACAGAATTTCTTCATTTCATAAAACAAAAACAAATTTAAACAAAAAATATCTCAGTCAAGAATGTATTCCTGTGCCATTTGTCATTTGTCTAAAATCAGATATGTATATTCTATCTGCACATTTAGTAATTCAAACTAAAAAAAGATGCAAAGATATAAAAAAGAAAAAAGAAACTCACCTTCATTGAATTTGAATAATCTTCAGGTGCAATTTGTCCCGCCGGTGCAGTAATCCACAAATTGCCACGATAATCAAAAGCGCAGTCATTGCATCCTTGCATAAATCGACCATCAGAATCTTCCTTGGCAATCTACAACAAAATAAAAGAACATCTTCATAAGATAAAAAAAAAAAAAACAGGTATAGGATGTAGTGAGCTATATACCATAAGGCAATGTTTCACGTTTGCTATACATGCATAATGAGATTAATTTTACCCAGAAAAAAAAAAAAGTTCAATTTTCCCAGGTGAGAATGTAGTAACCATTCTGTAGATAAACACTGAAACAAAAATGCAAGAAGTAAAATAACAAATGTATATAATTTTAAGATACTTTTGGATTTAGCGACCCACAGTTTCCACAAAGTTTCTCGGGTGTGCTCGGCTGCTGATGGGAATAAGCAGAAGAGGCCGATCACAAAACATCAAACTACTACAAGAAAATAATAATGATAAACAGGAAAAATATAGAAATATAATAAATAAAATTACAAACATGTATCTAACCCTAACCTGTGCAATTAAGATTAATTTGTTTTATTTCTTCCAATTTATAAAAAAAGTAGCCTTCATAGATTCATATTAACTAAAACAGACAATATGTTTGTTAAAAATTGGGGAATGCTTGGTCAACCCTTTTCGATTATTTCCGTCAGCTGCCAAGCAAGCCCGAGCCAACTTTGTAGAAATCACGAGGCAGTAAATGCAGAAGCACCAATTTTAGAGCAATTTTAATAGATGAGCAATAATGGTATATACAATTTTAATAGATGAGCAATAATGGTATATACAATTTTAATAGATGAGCAATAATGGTATATACAATTTTAATAGATGAGCAATAATGGTATATACAATTTTAATAGATGAGCAATAATGGTATATACAATTTTAATAGATGAGCAATAATGGTATATACAATTTTAATAGATGAGCAATAATGGTATATACAATTTTAATAGATAAGCAATAATGGTATATACAATTTTAACAGATGAGCAATAATGGTATATACAATTTTAATAGATGAGCAATAATGGTATATACAATTTTAACAGATGAGCAATAATGGTATATACAATTTTAACAGATGAGCAATAATGGTATATACAATTTTAACAGATGAGCAATAATGGTATATACAATTTTAATAGATGAGCAATAATGGTATATACAATTTTAATAGATGAGCAATAATGGTATATACAATTTTAATAGATGAGCAATAATGGTATATACAATTTTAATAGATGAGCAATAATGGTATATACAATTTTAACAGATGAGCAATAATGGTATATACAATTTTAATAGATGAGCAATAATGGTATATACACAGGTGGCAAAAAGAAAAGTCCGCACTTGTAATTTTTTCAAAAACTGCAAATTTAAGCTAAATTTAATGTAACTGTTTAAACAAACTATACCTCATTTGATTGGCCTTTTTATTCTTCTATAATTTTACCTGTTCATATTTCACTTTTAATTGAAACACAATAGAAAATGGTAGTTGTTCAGAAAGGTTACATTTGGATTACTAAAACGTGCCTTGTGACAACTAATCTGGTTGAAGAGTTCAGGTTAGACTGGATCCAAAAAAGGAGTCTTCAACTTAATAGATCCTGCACTATGATCCAAACTTCAACCCGTCTCATCACTGTAATGTTGCATCCCTGTTCCTATTTTACAAATATTTTAATGGGATGTGCTTTAACAAACTTTAAGCACTTGTACATAAATATCCCCGACTAACCCCAGAAATAGCAAAATCCAACTCCTACAATGTAGAGATCCGTAAATGCCAGAAAATCTTTTACTCTAATAGTTTCTTCCTTTGAACTGCTAAACTTTGGAATCCACAACCTATTTCCAGATTACTTGACTGCGCTTGTGCAGGAGTTCAAGTTTAATGTGAACAAATATTTCGCTGCTCAACTCCCTGCATAATGATGCTGTAAATTTGGTCCCAAATAGTAGCTCCTTATGGCCAAGTGGCACTGTGCCTTGTTTAGGGTAAAAATCAGTAAACAAAAACGTTTTTTGAAGTCGCAGGTGGCACATGTACGTCCTTCAATTCTGGCTCTTTTGGTGTAGAAGTAAATGCTTGTCTGTGCGCACCATCTCTGTGAAATTTTGTTGCAATGCAAATGGGACGATAACAACCAAGGTTAGGGATCCAGGAATGAATGATGACAAACACCGAACTACCGTCTACAGCTCTGTTGAACCAAACTTAAACCTCTTAATCAATTACCCAAATGTTGCAGGTTTTATGAGTATTTTAACAGAATGTGCTCTAACAAACTAAGCACTTCTACTCCCTCGACATAAATACCTCCGACTAACCTCACAAGCAGCAAAATCCCACCCCTACACTGTAGAGATCTCTAGATGCCAAAAAACTTTCTAATCTAATCGTTTCTTCCTTTGAATTGCTAGACTTTGGAATTCCCTCACAATTTCCTGCTTCCTTGACTGTACTGTCATGCAGAAGTTCAAGAGTAATGTGAACAGACATCTTGCTGCTCAACTCCCTACAAAGCCTCCCTGCAAATTTGGTCTCAAATAGTAGCCCCTTATGTCTAAGTGACACTGTGCCTTTTTTGGTTTAAAAAAAAAAAATGTCACAGGTTGCACATGTACGTCCCTCAATTCTGCTCTTTTCATGGAGAAGCAAATGCTTTTCAGTACGCAACGTCTTTGTGAACTTTTGTTGCAATGCAAGCAGGAGTTCTATTGAAATGTAATCAAACATGTCCAAGATGATGACTAACAAGGAAGAAGGAGTGAGATGGCTCTCAGTGACTGCCAATCAAGGGCTTATGTCACTGAGGTTCAGCTGTTTGGTTGAAAAGTTTAAGTTCCGTTTAGATAGAGTTCAAAAAAAAGTATCAAATCTAATTCAACCAATCAAATCAACCAAACTCCAACGCCTGTCCCATCACCAAAATCTTGCATTCCTGTGCCTGTTTTACAAATATTAATACCGCCAACAAACTCACCAAGCAGCAAACTTCCAGCCATACACTATAGAAATCCATAGATGCCAAAAAGCTTTATACTCTAATAGTTTCTTCCTTCAAATTGTGGGACTTTAGAATTCCCTCCTGTGTCCCTGCTTTACTGACTGTACTGACATGCAGAAGTTCAAATGTAATGTGAACATACATCTCACTACTCAACTCCCTACATATTATCTTTATAGATTTGATTCCAAATAGTAGTGTTATATATTAGTCTCCTGGAAAACGCTGAGGTGGCCTTGCTAATAGTTGATTGTAAGATCGACTATTATCAAAAATTAGATGTTTATTTAAAGAAGTTATTATGAAAGAACTTTATTATGATTATTGGTATTAGTGGGCCAGGTGATCTCAATATTCCATAAGAATCTTTCACTTAGTGATACAAGCACCAAAGTTGGCACAAATGACGTTCAGAACATATATTTTAAGAAAAGAACGTTAGCCATCAAAAAATTCAAGATGGCTGCCAGTTTTCAAGATGGCTGCAGAAGAAAACCTGACAAATTTCAATTTTGGTGCTTGTATCACCAAGTGAAAGACTGTTTCAGCAATTAAAATGAAAATTAGATTGTCTTAAAGGACAAATAATATTTATAAGTTTTGGAATGTAGTGAAAATCTTAGAAACAATAAAGAAATGAAGGAGAATCTTAAATACATAAACAAAATAGGTTTTCAAACCTAGGTAAAACAATAAATTTGGCCAGAGAAAACGAGATTACATAAACACCTAACAGGTGACTTCTCAGCCACATTTTCTCTGGCAAATTTATTGAAAAGACCTGACAGGTGACTTCTCAGTCAAATGATGTAAGCACAAAGTATTAGTTTTAATATATACAGGCAAGTTTGTTCAAAGAGGGTAGTTGAAGAGAAGACATCAGATAGTTCAAACGGGACTTGGAAGTTGGGAGAAGAGTTAGTCTCTCTTATGATGCGAAGAAGCAGCATATTTCAAGATAGCCAAAATATGGAAAAAAAAAAAAAAAAAAAGCGTTGCAATCTCTAAAGATGTCCGGCCAGAACCAGAGAATAAATGTTGTTATATATAAATATAACTATTGTGTCATGTTGTCTTTGAACAACTAGGTATGTGTTTATTTGTCGTTTAAAATGAACTGTTTTACATGTACTGTCCGCAACTGTTGAACATACCATCATCATCCGACATCTTTAATGTACAGACGGTATATTATATAGGCCGTTATGATATACACTCTCGCCATTCATCAAAGAACTTGTCTTCTTTTCCTCATCATGTACAAGCATTTGTTTGTACAAGTAATTGTAAATATATTGTCAATACGTCCACGTCATCGTTTCATGTTAGCACTACAACACAAGTTATAAGTCTATAAGATTTGATCTTCCTCCCATTACATACATAAAATACACCCCTTCAAGTCATACAGAACTCGACAACATAACAGTAGCCGCTTATGTTTGATGTGAAAATCAGTAAAAATAAATAAATAAATAATAATAGCAGGTTGCATGTGTACACCCCTTTTTTTTTTTTTTAAATTTTCTTCTTTTGAAGATTGTAACGTTGGGTATGGAGCAGCCAAACTAGCTGCTAATATTGCGCTGCTTTTTATTGCAACCAACCTAGAGCTCTTTTTAGTATTCTCGTTGTTCCCTTAAGTGCAATAGTCTGGATTTCTTTTGCACTTGGTTCACCAGGGATATTAGTTAGGTAGGACTTCAGGTTCTTCTCCATAAGCCCCGTAGCACCTATAATAACTGGTATGATTGATATCTCCCTAAGATTCCAGTTTCTTTTCATATCATACATGAGACCTTGGTATTTGGTCTGTTTCTCTCTTTCAGCTCAGTTCAGACGTCCATCATTAGGAACAATCACTTCAACCAAGGTTGCCACTTTTTCTGACTTATTCCATATAACTATGTTAGGTTTGACAGCAGCATTTTCAAGGTAGGGATTACATCTTTGTGTCTTTTCATGTGGAAGTAAATGGTTTTCTGCGTGCACCATCTCTATGGACCTTTGCTGCAATGCAAACGGGACAATAACAACCAAGAATGGGAATCTGAGGTGGTTTCGGGTTAGCTATTTGAATCTTCAATAATTGCTCAAAAATCAAAAATAAAATACTGGTAGAAACTGAAATTTTCACATGATTAGCGACATTTATTGGATGCATTTCTACTAGTATTTTGTTTATGTGAATAAACCAATCTTCACATGATTCTCTCTGTTATTGTCTCTTGGTTATATAAGGGAGAGAACTAATGTTAATGAAACAAAGTCAGCACCAAAAAATTAAGAATTGCATTTTTACTTGTATTAAAATCAGGAAGACCTGAGATCCGGATGAAAGAAGGAATTTTAAAAAGTGTGATTAAGACTCACCTGCTCAAAGTCCCCATTTGGTTTAACAAGTAATAAACCAAGTCTCATATCAGCCACAAATAACTCATTCTCATCTCGGTTACATTGGCAGCCAGCAGGAATTCCACCGTACCCATCAACATTTGGTTTGCAGATCACCGTTTTCTAAAAGACAAAGAAAAAACTGTAGAAGATATAAATGTGAAATGGTAAATGATTACTTTATGGAAAACTAGTCTAGGTGCCCGGCATTGCCTGGGTGTTTGGAGGTGTGTGTTGAGCTAAAAAAAAAAAATAAATAAAAGTGGTAGTAGGCAGACAGACTTGAACTCATACCGGGAAGGAGGAAAAGAATGTGAAAAAAAAAAGAACATAGTGTCTTTGCCGTTGTGTCCATTGCCAAACCGGAAGTGGTGAAGGTTTAAGTAAGGCTAGTCAATCGAAACTTTTGAAAATATTGGTGAAAAAAAGTGACCCCCTCCTTGTAGAAAAGTATCCAATTGAGGGTGAAGGAATGAATGTTTTTCACTAATTTTTCAATATTTGTCATCCGAAGGGCCGTGCTTCAAAACAATACCGATCTCATGAAAATCCGTTGCCTCTGTTGAAAGTTTTAGGCAGAATACAAACATACATACACACATTTGAACAGACAGGTGAGATTTATATTATAGACTAGCGGGAGTACCCGGCGTTGCCCAGGTGTTTGGAGGTGTGTGTGCTGTTAAAGAAACCGGGGGGGGGGGTAAAAGTTGGTAGGATCGAACCTGAAGCCCTGAGGCGAAGTTTGAAAATAAAATCGGCCAGCCAGAATGAGTTACTGAAAGATGTTTGAATTTATTTAAGTAAGAACCAAATTGACAGGTGCGCACATGGAAGTCGTCGAGCAATTTTATTTGTTATAAGCGAAGTAAAAAAAGAAAATAATGTTAAAACTTAAGCGGGGGTGGGGGGCAGTAATCAAAACATCGAAAAAAAACACAAAAAAATAACATAAGGCAAACGAACGATGTTAAATGTAAAAATCGAAAATACAAAAAAGAAAACAGAAAAATGGACACGTGAAAAATGGCTTGAAAAAGCCTGTTTTGATATTAAAATGTAAAAAATCGGTGGGTACCCAGGTGTTTTTGGGTGTGTGGTTGGGGGTGGATAAGCGAAGTAAAAAAAAAAACCCAGAAAACCAAACATTACGTGAAAAATGGCTTAAATAACACTGGTTCAATATTAAAATTTAAAAAAATTAAAAAAAAAAAAGAAAGACATCTCATACCACAATTCGAACCCAAAACGTTTAGATAATAAACCAACACACTAACCAACTGAGCTAACGTGACGTAAATGAAATTTAGTCAGTTTTTCAACTATTTAAAGTAAATCAGGTCAAGACGTCAACTGACGCATGCGTAGAACCGGTCGTCGTCACGAGAGGACCGTTTTTGTTGACCTCCCCCCTGTCGAAAATTGTCGATTTCGGGGTGAAAAAATGAACGTTTTTGGCCAATTTTTCGAGCAAAGGATGGAGCTTCAATACGATACCGAGTTTGTGAATTTTTGTTATATCTGCCGAAAGTTTTTAGCAGACACACAAACAAACATACAAACATTTTCGCTTTTATATATATAGACTAGCGAGGGGTACACGGCGTTGCCCGGGTGTTTTTCGGGGTATGTGAAAAAAACCCGAAAATGTGAAAAAAAAAAACAGGTGCCCGTGAATAAAAAAACGAAGTCTTCACGACGCGCAGTTGGAAAATAGTAAAGTGTTAAAAAAACAGATGCGCGTTTTTGATTGACGTGACAGCGATAGGTATTCAGCAGTAAGCATTTTGTGCGGGACAGTTTTGAATGAGGTGAATAAATCGGTTTGTTTGTTTGTTTTTAACAACCCGCTCCCTGTTTATTAGGAGGAGCGAAATGAAAGCTACAGTCTGATATGACGAAGTCAACATTGAACAAACATTACTTAGCTCTCTTGAGACAACTGGCTTTTGGCCTGTGGGTATTTATTTGCTCCCCCACCGAGCAAATTAGGCACAAGGCCGATTTTTATTGTGAGGAGTCAAGGGAGGGGGAAGGGAAAAAGGGGACCAGCTCCCTAGAGGAGGGAAATGGGAGCTGGTTAAAAGGTCAAGCATGTGGGGTTGCCCCCACATCTGGTCTTTGCTAGTCATAGCTAGTCCTAGCTAGTCATAGCTTGCAGTATCTGCCGGAAAGATACTACACTTTGATCTTGTCACCCGGGCCCCGGAGGGCGCGCGGGCAAGCGGCCTGTCGGCCTGTTGTATTTATTTGCTCCCCCACCGAGCAAATTAGGCACAAGGCCAATTTTTATTGTGAGGAGTCAAGGGAGGGGGAAGGGAAAAAGGGGACCAGCTCCCGAGAGGAGGGAAATGGGAGCTGGTTAAAGGTCAAGCATGTGGGGTTGCCCCCACATCTGGTCTTTGCTAGTCATAGCTAGTCCTAGCTAGTCATAGCTTGCAGCATCTGCCGGAACAGATGGTATTTATTTGCTCCCCCACTGAGCAAATTAGGCACAAGGCCGTTTTTAATGTGAGGTAAAAACCAGCTCCCCTAAAAGTAGGCAAAAAGGGGGCACTCTGGTTACCAAAAATAATAATTGTCCCAGTATAGAGGGTTTCCCCTCCCTTTACTGGTACAAATTATCTTAAGTGCAGCATCTGCCGGAACAGATACTACACTTTGATCATGTCACCCGGGCCCCGGAGGGCACGCGGGCAAGCGGCCTTCGGCCTGTTGTATTTATTTGCTCCCCCACCGAGCAAATTAGGCACAAGGCCAATTTTTAATGTGAGGAGTCAAGGGAAGGGGAAGGGAAAATGGGGACCAGCTCCCGAGAGGAGGGAAATGGGAGCTGGTTAAGGGTCAAGCATGTGGGGTTGCCCCCACATCTGGTCTTTGCTAGTCATAGCTAGTCATAGCTAGTCATAGCTTGCAGCATCTGTCGGAACAGATACTACACTTTGATCATGTCACCCGGGCCCCGGAGGGCACGCGGGCAAGCGGCCTTCGGCCTGTGATTAGAGTCGAGTTTCGCTTTTTTTTATACTGAAAACCGAATGTAACGCGTGCCGATGCAGGAAATGTCGAATAATTAATGTTTGAAAGTCAATAAAATTAAATAGACAGGCGAGCTCTGTGGATAACTCTGAGATATTACAATTTATAGATGATATAAAAAGTTTTAAGAAGTTGTGAACCGAACAAGCGTTTCTCTGAAAGAAGCCTTTTGTGGACATCGAGGAAAAGCGTACATACATACATGCATACATACATGCATACATTTTCGCTTTTATATATATAGATTACTTAATTAGCTTTGCGCCATGATGTGACAGGGTCAGATTCTTTAAGCAGGTCATATATATATATATATATATATATATATATATATATATATATATATTAGTGTTGGGACGATTAATCAGAATCAAAATCGGGAATCAGAAATTATGCTTTTGGCCAATTTTTCGATATTTGTCGCTCAAAGAGTCGAGCTTCAAAACGATACCGAACCCGTGAAAATCCGTTGCCTCTGGCAAAAGTTTTAGGCAGACATACAAACATACATACATACATTTAAACAGACAGGTAAGAATCATATTATAGATTATTCAATTAGCATTACACCATGATGTGATAGGGTCAGATTTGTAAGGCAGGTCATATATATATATATATATATATATATATATATATATATATATATATGCCAGATTCCAAACTCCTATTAAATTTGGAATGCAAGAAATGCTCTACACCGGTTGAAAGTGATATCAATAAAAATACAGACACAGAATCTGAAATAAGTGACAATAAAATGTACCGAGAAATAATAGAAAACCTTATATACTTAATGACTGCTGCAAGACCCGACATATGCTATACAGTAACAAAACTGTCACAAAAATTATCAAGATTAACAATGAAGGATTTAAACAGAGCTAAGCAAATCCTTTGTTATTTAAAAAGAACTAAGAAACAGAATTACACCATGATGTGATAGGGTCAGATTTGTAACAAGTCCTCTAAAATTAGAGGGGTTTTCAGATTCAGAATGGGGAAATGATGACCATCGAAAAAGTATAATTAGATATTGTTTTAGACTATCAAAATATGGGCCTATTATTTCATGGAAATCTTAAAAGCAGCAGATTGTATTTTTCTACTTGTGAGGTGGAATTTATATTTTTAACACATTCTGCACAAGAAGCACTATACCTAAAAGCTATTCTAAAGACTATTTTCTTGTGTAACAAATGGTTAAACTTTTACTAAAATAAAATAAAATGAATAAGAAAAAAATGAAAAAAAAAAAGAAAATTTAAAATAGTTCATTTCCCAAATTAATTATTATATATTAATTTTGGTGGGTTGTTATTTTTATCATTGACTGCATAAGATGGATTTGTTATATTTGTTTGCTTTTTTAATATATATAACTGAATAATATAACTATAAATAATTTAAAAATGAAGATATATGATCTGCAGAAATGTGAGGGGTATACTCTTGTGTGATACACTATATATATATATATATATATATATATATATATAGATATATATATATATATATATACTAGCCTTGGTGCCCCGCATTGTCCGGGTGTTTGGAGGTGTATGTTGAGCAAAAAATAAGTGGTAGTAGGTAAGCAGGCTCGAACCTGTACCGCGAAGGAGGAAAAGGACATGAAAAAAAAAAAAAAACGTGACGTCTTTGCTGTTGCGGCCATCGCCAAACCAAAAGTGACGTAGGTTTAAATTAAGCCTAGACAATCGAAAAGAAGGGATTACTCTCGAAAATATTGGCAAAGTAAGCGACCCCTCCTTGTAGAAAAGTGCCCAGTTGAGGGTGAAGGAATTAATGTATTTGGGCAATTCTTCGATGTTTGTCGGCCAAAGGGTCGTGCTTCAAAATGATACCAATCTCATGAAAATCCATCGCTTCTGTCGAAAGTTTTAGGCAGATATACAAACATACATACATACATACATTTAAACAGACAGGTGAGATATATATTATAGATGGAAGTAACCAAGAAGAATTAGAGAAATTCTTTAAAAGGTGATTATCGGGATAATACAAAGCTCAACATTTGAGGTAGAGCTTATTTACAGAAGGAAAAAAAATGACAATATAAAGATATATATTAATACTAGACTACCCGTTGGGTCAGTATGTTATATTAGCTATGGAATTCATGTACGAGCGTGACACTTGTGGCATAAAGAAAATATTTTTTTTTTGATATAACAGAAACATTTCTATGAAATATATATATATATATATATATATATATATATATATATATATATTAATATATATATATTAATAAAGAGCATATATATCTGATGTAACCTTCTTATTGAATGAAAAATTCAATCTATATGAATTAGCATATATTTTTATATTGTTAGATTTCCTTTTATCTTTCTGTAAATATATATACATTTTTTTCCAATAATTCACAGCTTTATAAGGAAAAGACATTCTAATGTACTTATCGCTAAACGTCACATTTTTAATATGTTACCTAGCACATCCTTTCCTCTTCTGATGAGAAGCATCAGCTTCGAAATACCTAGGTATAAAGAACATATATATCGCATACTCCTAATGATGTAATTTATCCTTATTGAATGAACGATTAAATTGATATGCATTAGTATAAACCTTTATATCGTTTTTTTTTTTCCTTTTTCCTTCTGTATATATATCTGGAACCCAATAAAAAGGCATTCATTGAGTTTGTACTTTTTTAAAATTTACAAAATTTATATAAATTGTTTTTCATTATAAAAAAAAACTTTATTCATGAGAAAGATCTTTTAATCTATTACGATGGTATATACAAACCTAGTACATTTCAAGTGAATGATTAACATACACCAACACAAGTATATATACATTAGTTATACACACACATAGGCACTTTTGATTTATTTACTTTAAATATGGCATTTAACGATAAAGATTATCTCTCGCATGTACTCGATTTGAGTCAGGTAACGTGACAGAGATAATGGCCAACAGACACAAGCTTAACACTGACTACCAGACCTACCCTACCGGGAGTGAAAAAAGAAAAAAAAAGAAGAAAGGTTACAAGATTGGTTACAATTTACGAGGAAGCTATAAGTAGCCAGGTAATAGACAAGTCTGAGCAGTTCACGTCATTCTTTCCAAACCCTACATGAAGTCAAGGTCAGTGACCCATTATCTTTCAGTCTGAGGCACGAGATAAATGCACACACAAAAAATACATTTCATCATTTTTTTTTTATTGTTTGCGAACGTAATACTTTCAAATCTTTTTGAAAAGTTTTCATAGATTAGTCATTATTGTTTTTTTATGAAATATGTTATTTATCTAGTGATGCCAGAAGTTGTAGTAGATGGTTTTGTCAGCTGTTGTTTTGTCTTACAGCATATCAACCCCTGTATAGGTTATTTAATGCTGAATCCAGTAATTTTGGAAAAACAGTTTTTATGCTTCAAGTCGTTTATTTCTTTCCATATTTATTTCATGGCATTAGTTTGGTTGTTTTGTTTTATGGAATATCAACACTTTTCAGGATCAGTAATTTTGGTGAAAGTTTTTATACTTTAAGGTCTTTATATATTAAAATATTTATTCATGCTTTAGTTGTTTTGTCTATGAAAATTGTTATTGTCTCTTAGACTTTGCAGAACATGATTGAGTTCTGTAAAGAGAAATTGGTTGTTTGATTGTTTTGTTTTACTGCATAAACCGTTTTGAGTGATTTAATGCCGAATCCAGTAATTTTGAAAAAAAAGTTTTTATGCTTCAAGTTCATTTATATTTTTAAATATTTATTTATTGTGTTTTGTTTGGTTGTTTTGTAAAGTAAAAGTTTTGTTTTTTACTTTGCAGAACATGATTGAGTTTCCCAAAGGGAAAGGAAAAAGATAGTATCAATGCTTGGTGCATTTTAGATCAGGAAGCCAGTATCTTCAGACAGTCTAATCTGGTAGCACTTTGCAAAGGGAATGAGAAAAACAATAACCTCAGTATTTGGTGCATTTTAAATAAAAAAACGCGGTATCTTCACACAAATGAATCTGGTAACACCAGAATTGGTTGCATATTGATATGGATATCTTATAAGATTATTTTTTGTAAATTAATGATTTAAAAAAAAAAAAAATTACTAAAAATCCAAATCAACTTATCTTAATGAAATTTTCAGCATTTATCCAATCACTACATTAATAAAATTCTTGTGTGTCCGTGTTTTTATCGCAACTACGCGACTTACCGGTTTTTAGTCAAATATTTATTGAAATTAAAAATTCTGTTGTGCAGACTAAAACAAAAAACAAACTTGAAAGATCTTTTGGAAAATAAATAGATTTACTGAAGATCCATAAATACTGTTTTCGATTATTTGTTTTTGTTCAGACTTTCTTTTACCATTTCGTTTTTTCAGCACTGCTACCAGCCTTCATAAATACCCATATACGTAATCTAATTTTGTAAAAATCAAGTTTATCCGAGATTTATACAGACAAATCTAGGAATACAGACCTATATACTTATTCAAAGTTTGTTTAAGTTTTAGGAAAGAAAATATTCTAAACAAGATGCTTCCATATAAAATTATATTAAGAATCTGAAACAAAAGTAAAAACACTTCCAGACAACACTGGTTAGTTATAATTAAAACAATTTGATATTTTATTTCTTGTATTTTTCAAACTCTGCAAAAGTTTATATTATTTTATTTAATTGGAATTCATTATTGAGATGAGTATTATTTATTGCGGACTATTATCCTCATCTTTCATTTGTTGTTTCACAATGTTTTACGACGTTTCGCAATGTTTAGTTGTTGTTTCGCGACATTTACTTACAATGTTTTACGATGTTTAGTTGCTGTTTCACAACGTTTAGTTGCTGTTTCGCGATGTTGTTTGTTTCACGACATTTCGGCCAACTATTTCAGAGGAATAGTTGGCCGAAACGTTGTGCGACAACAACAAAAGGATGCGAATAATAGTCCGCAATGAATAAATCTACAAAAGTTATAATTAATTAAAAAAAAAATCAAAACTTTTAAAATCGATTTGTACTTTTATTTAAATAATAAATATTATGCATATATATGCTATAACGGAATTTTGGGTTCGTTACCAAAATCCGTTTTCTATGGTAACAAAAATGAAAGAAAACAAAAGGGGAGGGAAAAAAGCATTTAAAGCAAATTTGTTGGAAATGGGGAAACTAATGGAAATGAGCAAAAGAAATACAGGCGCGAAAATGATCCAAATTTATTAAAATAAAAGTCATCAATTGCCTTTATTTCCCAAAGCTAGGGTTAAAAAAAAAAACCTTAAGAAACATTTAAAATAAATAAAAAAAATAATACAAAAAAGACGACAATTCTTATTTGTAAGAAAGGCTTAAAGAAAAGAACATATAAAAAACAGAAAACAGTTCTTTTGAGTCCTTGTTTAAATTCAGTCCTTCTTTTAACAAAATGTTCAGTCTTTCTACAAAATGTTTTTTTTTCTTTTTCGAAAGGAATCACAAATAAAGTCTCTTTGACTTTAAATGGGAGAAAGAGGTAAAATATTTCTCCTTTGTATAGGCTCAGATACCTTTAAATTCAAAGGAAAGAAACGAAAACAATAAAGCCGCTTTGGTAGGCTTTATGTGTACAAATAAAATAATTCACAGGATAAATTCTGGTATTAATGCAATATTTTTTGTGAAGGAAACTTCGGTTGAATAATCTTTCCTGGAGGTCACATGTGCCGATAATCTGCTCTACTTGATGGCAAAATTAATTTCTGTTCTTTACAGAAAAGAAATTCTCAAAACACGGCCAGTTTTTTCTGTTAATCCTTTAGAGACTAATTATTTTCCAGTTGTAAGACCCTGTTGCGTTTTAATAACTGGGACTAATTTTCCAGTCGATAAAATCTTGTTGCTTTTTAATAACTGGAACAAAATTACAATAAAACTTCAGTAAGTCTTTTTCTAAAGGAGAAGGAAAATAAAAAACCGTGACGAATTTAATGTCAAATCTCTTTGATGGAGCACAAAATAAAACCTCCTCCTCACAGGCAGGGGATCTTCCCCCCCCCTCTCCAGAGGGTGGGAGAGTAGCAGACTGCTGGAAGGGAATTATAACGATGAGGATGATGATGGAAATGACCTGCAAAGGCCGGTCAAAGAGTGTGTCCCTTTCGCTAAATGTTGTGATGTTGAATGTGTGTATATAAAAAAAAAATAAATAAAAATTATTTCTTTATTAAAATTTCAACAGTTATTTACTTGGGAGGTCACCACATATCAGGGCCTCGAAGCCACTAAGATGGTGAGACATGATCAGTTATGGTGGAACTTGTGTAAGCCATACATTATTTTAGAGGACTGCTATTTAGGAAATATATATTTTTATTTAAATATAACTTTTATTAAAATACATATTTTTAACATGGATTACTAATTGAGATTAGGTGTCTGCTCACCTGAAGCCAAGTATACTTTTACTTCTGATTATTGTAGTATCTTTATAAGCTCAATTCAAGAGTGGGAGCAGTGTAGTGTCTATTCTGTAATTAGACCATCTCCCAGGCATTACCTCCTCTTCATTTTTTTGGGGTGGGGGTAGTATATTATCTCTTCTGCTGTCATGAGACCATCTTGCCAGACATTGTCTCCTCCTTCTGTTAATTTTTCATAATATCAAACTTTTTATATTATATATATATATATATATATATATATATATATATATATATATATATATATATTACTAGCAGGGTGACCCGACGTTGCTCAGGATTGAATGATAATCAATGAATGTTTCACATTCACATATTTTTATTGCCATTGAAATCGGTGCAAAAATGGAAAGTAGAATAGTGAAAAAATACACAATAAATTGTATCAAGTGATGGGAGGTTAAAAGTATATAAAAAGCCAATTTAAAGTCAGTTAAAAAGTAAGTCAATTAAAAATCTGAGTTTTAAAATTAACTAGTGTACCCGGCGTTGCCAGGTGTTTGGAGTTGTGTTGAGCACACACACACACACACACACACACAAAAATGTATTAGGTTCGAACCTGTGACCCAAAGGCATTTTACCGCTATGCTATGAAGCCATAGGAAGTGAAAAGCGTTCAAATTTAGCGATGTCAATCAAAAAGTTGACTTGCTAAGTGAATCAGTTCATGCAGGTGCAGAAATAAACGTTGGCTGAAGGCCAGTTTCACTTTCTGCCGTTTCATTTATTTGTTTCTCCACTATGCTGGGGAAAACCAGCTCCCCCCACAAAGTGAGTGTCCAAATGAATAGTAATTGTCTGATATGAGGGGTTTCCCCCAGATTGATCAAAGCTGATTGTTTTCTGGACGTCCCTGGCACGAAAGCCAGGAATCTGCCTTCACTTTTGATTAGTTTCGCTTTTATACAAAATATAAATAATAACGGAATAACGTGAATTTTATAAAAGTCGATCAAAATAAATCTAGAGACGACATCCCTTCGCAAATCATAGATATTATAATCTAGGGAGTATATAAAAAGGTCTAAAAGAAACGCGTTGCCTTTTATATATATATATATATATATATATATATATATATATATATATATATATATATATATATATATATATATATATATATATATAGAGAGAGAGAGAGAGAGGGGTTCATGGGCTAATATTAGCAAAGACATTTTAATACATTGTAAGATGCTTTGAGAATTTTTAACTTTTTAAAATTGTTTTCATGTTGTACAATTTTTGTATTATCAACAAGAATTTGTCTAAGATTAAAGGGGGGACAATTATGTTCTTTTATTAAATGTTGGTATATGGTGCTGGTGTTCTTTAAATTCTTAGTAGGTTGGCGACACACACACACTATCAGCCTGCCCAGCATTGTCCGGTCGGAAACTATGCTTACATATGATATCTTAATTGATGCAAATTTTGTATTTATTATTATAGTCAATTCTCTATTGATTATTATATTGTACCCAATATATAGTAATGGTTTCAAAAGTTAAAAAAATGACTTAGATGCCATCAGCTTGAATAAAAGCTAAAACATTTCGCGTTCCAGCCTAAGTTGTTATCATTTAATCCACAAAAAGATGGATAAGAAAATGGTAAAAAGTAAGTGACTCTAACTATAACTATATATATAGATAACATGTGCAAAAATAACAGGTTTAGTTGACTCACTTCTGTTGAGGTCAATTTTTCTTTTCTAATTTTGACTATGTAGCAGCTATTTTTACCGGCTTAAAAACAAATAAAATTTGTTCCAGAGGTCCAAATCCTCTATATATGAACTTTCAAGTCTGTAAGCTAAAAATTGAGAGATAAATTTTGTAGAGAGCGTTCTGAACACAGACAAGGTATATATATATATATATATATATATATATATATATATACACACACACACACACCAATGATACAATAATTTGCAGCACACTAAACAAACTAGGAATTCCAATCATACAAACCACATCACAAACTATAAGATGAATATTAAAAACTACGAAATCATCTCCAAAACAAACCAGTTTCCAATGGAGGTATATACACTATTCCTTGCCAAAATTGCCATTATAGATACGTTGGTGAAACCCAGCGTAAGTTAGAAAAAAGGCTCCGTGAACATAAAAGAGATATAAAAAATAACAATTCTCTAAGATCATTGTTCTCTCATTAATTGCAGCACAATCACACCTTTGACTTCAAACAAGCAAAAATAGTTAAATTTATTTCAAATAAACTGCGCCGGAGACTTCTTGAATCGGTGCTTATCGCAAATTCAAACACACTCAAACAACGTGCAGGTTTCTATAATGTAATGCCATTACTAAGTAAACTTTTATTGAAAGAACATAATTGTAGACACAGGTTAACCTCCTCACACCATAGAAACACCCCCTGTAATAATTAATAGATATAATCTCAATCAATAAATTACATAACAAAAACACACTCATTTCATTCCTATTACACACCTATATTTGAATTTTAACAGACATTTTCTTTCCAGAAAGAATATTAACTGCGTTCATATCTTTTAAAAACATATTACCGACTATATGACGTTATTAAAAATCTCCCTCTCTTTAACAACGCAACTCCCCTCCTTTTTTGAATTTCCAACATCTTTTTCCGTTTCTGAAATAGAACAGCGTCACACTTTGCACATGAATAATTTTCAAATATTTGTACTGGTGTTTTTATTTTCTTAATCTCATTCATCCAGAGGAAGTCTCAAAATAAAGACGAAACATTGATGAACATATAGCCCCGGTTGTTCCTCTCTCTCTCTCCATATATATATATATATATATATATATATATATATATATATATATATGTGTGTGTACTAGAACATGTTTCATCCTAAATTATACACAATATAGAAAATATACATAAATAGAACTGAACGCAATAATTAAATTATCCAATAAGAAGGCATAAAAATAAATAATTAATTAATGAAAGTTCATTTTACAAAGAATTTGCAAATTAGTTAACCTTTATTAGCCCGCATATCCATGACTAAATATATTAAGAAGTTTGTTTTAATAATTTTTAAATAGAAATAATATCAAGTGCAATGAACAAATTCATATAGATATAGACTACACTCGTGGGTGTAGGGGGATCGCCTAGCTTTGCCCGGGCATAAAATATGCTTAAATATGATATTTTAGTTTGTCCAGCTTTCATATATATTATTATAGAGTTGTAATTTCAAAAGTAAAAAAAAAAAGTATTTGGATGCCTACAGCTGGAATCGAAACTGAAACTGTAATATTCAAAGCTGGGGATGTTACCACTGTACCAACGTGACATGCATATGAACTAATTAAAAATTTAAAATAAATTAGGATGAATGTACAAAATGTATAAGGATTTTTTTCAATTTTGATCCATTTTTCACCCCTTAAAAATTAACTGGCTAAAGACCCATAAAAGAACGGTCCGTAAAAAATCCAATCATTTGAGGCCCCTATCGGCGCTCTGTTTCTTTTAGTTTTGGGAGAGAGAGTTTGAAAATATGGAGATAGAAAGACAGATATATAGCCTTTTATTTTTATTTTCTTTCTTTGATGATTTTAATGCTGGGTATGGGGCAGCCAAACCAGTTGCCAACAGTGCCCTGCTTTTTATTGAAACCAACCGAGAGCTCTTTTTAGTATCCTCGCTGTTCCTTTAAGTGTCTGGATCTCTTTTGCACTTGGTTCACCAGGAATATTAGTTAGGTAGGACTTCAGGTTCTTCTTCATAAGCCCCGTAGCACCTATAATAACTGGTATGATTGATATCTCCTTAAGATTCCAGTTTCTTTTCATATCATACATGAAACCTTCGTATTTGGTTTGTTTCTCTCTTTCAGCTCTGTTCAGACCTCCATCATTAGAGACACTCACTTCAACCAAGGTTGCAACTCTTTCTGACTTATTCTATATAACTATGTCCCGTTTCACGGCAGCATTTTCAAGGTAGGTGGCTGTAGGAATTACATGGTCGTAATGTATGATATATAAGTCATTTTAAACTGTTCTTTCAGGTTGATGCTCCCAGGACTTGCTGCTATACTGGATGTTTAATTTCTTTTTAATTTTATATATTAGATGTGCATGTGTGTGAGAAAGTGAAAGATGTTAATAATTTTCCAACACTAGTATTTGAATAAATGAATATTAAAAGTATTAACAGCAGCTGTGTATGACTTTAATGATTAATTAACTTATATGAATATGTTGTTCAGATATTGCAGCATGCCACAAGTATCATGTTCATAAACCCAGAATTTTATTTATTAACCATCAGACTAACATGCAGAGTTAAAAAAAAAAAATTAATACGATTTCAATTATCTCTGGAAAATTAAATAGATTCTGAAAAAATAATTAACATTAAAGTAAAATAAAAAGAAATTTTAATATGAATTTATATTTAACATTTTTTTTTTTTACTCTTTTATACCACAAGCAAGGCATATTGCCACTTAGATTGTAAGGATCTACTATTTTAGAATCGTGTCTAACTGTGGGGAGTTGAGTAGTGATATGCATGTTCACAGCACATTTAAACTTCTGCAGGTTAATATAAGCAGGGAAGCAAGAAACAGGGAGGGAATTCCAAAGTAAGAAACTATTTAGGGTAGAAAGCTTTTCAGCATGTGGGACCTTTAGAGTGAAGGGGTGAGATTTTGTTGCTTTTCAAGTTAGTTGGGAGTATGTACGTCGAGGGGGCACAAGTGATACAAGTTTATTAGAGCATATTTCATCAAAATACTTGTAAAACAGGCACAGGGGGTGCAAAATTGCAGCGATGGAACAGAGGTTAGAGCTTGGCTGACAGTGTGGTACCTATTAGATTTGAGATTCTTTTATGGACTCTGTCTAAGCTATGTATATAATATTGGAATAGCAGCAGCAGTCATATAAGCTGTAGAACATTAACATATATTGATGTACCTATTTACAATGGCTCCCCACGGGACAGAGTTAGACACCAGGGTCGTTTTTTAACGTGGAGAAAAGAAGCTTATTTCACGTGCATGTATTAGTGATGGGACGATTCCATTATTCCAATACAATTACCGAATCTATTCTAAATTCCCGATTCCAATTCTTTGAAAATCTCTAAATACTTAGCTTTAAAGTTGTTGGGGTTTTTTTTTATTACCTTTTTGAACTAGCAGGGAGACCCGACGTTGTACGGGATTGAATGAGGATCAACAAATATTTCACCCTTCTATACTTTTATTGTCATTTATAATTTTATAATTATAATAAAAATTTATAATTTTTTAATTATCATTATATAATTTATAATTTTATAATTCTAATAAAAATTTATCATTTTATAATTATCATTATATAATTTATCATTTTATAATTATCATTATATAATTTATTATTTTATAATTATCATTATATAATTTATTATTTTATAATTATCATTATATAATTTATAATTTTATAATTATCATTATATAATTTATAATTTTATAATCATAATAAAAATTTATAATCTTATAATTCTAATACAAATTTATCATTTTATAATTATTATTATAAAATTTATCATTTTATAATTATCATTATATAATTTATCATTTTATAATCATCATTATATAATTTATCATTATATAATTATCATTATATGATTTATTATTTTAGACTAATTAGTGCCAACAATGGAAAATAAAGTATAAAACAAAAATATTAAAGGAATCATTTTTTTGGCATCAGAAAATACGCACAAATTTTCCAGTTATTAATATCAATTCCGATACCTCAAATGATTTCAATTTTTCCAGATTCTCAATTAGTATTAATTTTCCCAACACTAGATGTATATCCAAGCATGTCTTATTAAATACAACAGAGTTTTCTCTTTTTTGACTTTTCTGATGATTTTCTCAATATGGCAAGCAATTCTCTTGGTCTTAGTTGGTAAATTGTATATTTGTGGCAATTGATTGTCATCAGGAGTAGTATTTTGGAATGAGTCACGTTTTTAACAATAGCAAACTGAGTTTCTGTGAGTTTCGTTCTGGAAGCCGACATGGCCCAATAATATACAATAATCTAAGGCGAACATCACTTTGATGTTTGTCTGCATCTCTTAATTCTCAGGTTAGAAAACTCAGTTAAGAAGGAAATAATTATTAGTTATTAGTTTCCATAAGTAAACTCTCTCGAATAAAACTTTGAAGAACTCGGCAAAGTTTCCTTGCATTTTACATGCACAATTCAGATGAACGTATCTTGACTCAAACAAAAATTCATTGATCGAGATAAGCACCATCAGAATCAACACACTTTCACTAACACAAAACAATTGTATTTATGCCAGTAATGTAGAAATTTTGCATTCTGGTGACGATGAAACAGCAAAGACGTCACATTTATTTTTTTACGTTCTTTTCCGCCTTCGCGTCACGGGTTCGAGCCTGCCTGCCTACTACTATTTTTTTTTTTTTGTTTTTGCTCAACACACACCTCCAAACACCCAGGCAATGCCGAGCACCCAGGCTAGTTAAAATAAAAGAATTTTTAAAAAATTGATAAAAATAAAACAAAATAAATCGATGTGTCCAAAAATACTTTGCTTACTTACTAAAGAATGCCGAGTGGTCTTTTCTATATGAAGAAAAAGTAAAATGGCTGGTACTGCCAGGTCATATGAAATACCTAGCATTTTTATTAATCACGATTACGTGCCTCCCTCAGAAAAAGAAATTTTATTTTAGGAGAAATTTTATCAATACAGATGTGTTTATACAAAGATAAAAAATGGCGGTCAAATACCAATAGCAACACAATAGGTACGGTTCAGTTATGATTGCAATGTTGAATGTGACTTATAAGATTTTTACGGTTCATCTAAAATATAAATTTATCTTATTTAGAGAATATCCTTCACATATGGCTATAAAACTTCCCCAAGTTATATCTATATAATGACCGTTTTTATTTACTTTATTTTTGTGACTACTTTTTCATTCCAAACAAGGCACAGTGTCACTCTGACATAAGGGGCTACTATTTTGGATCAAATTTGCACAGCTTACTATGTATGGAGTTGAGCAGCAAGATGTTTGTTCACATTACACTTGAACTTCTGCCTGTCAGTACAGTTAGGAAAGCATGGTTCCGAGATGGAATTCCAAAGTCTAGCAAGTCAAAGGAAGAAACTATTAGAGGAGGAGGCTTTCTGGCATCTGGAGATCTCTATAGAGTAAGGGTCCGATTTTGCTGCTTGTAGGGTCAGTCCGAGGTATTTACATCAAGGAGGCACAAGTACTTGGAGTTCGTCAGAGCACTTTCTATTGAAATACTTGTAAAAACTCCTCCAGGTCATATTTACAGTTACTTTTTTTTGTTTACTGCTGATTCCATGTTTTAATTTCGTTTTTTTTTCATTTGTTTGTTTTCAATATTTGTTCTGTTTCAGACATATTCTTAATAATTATATTTACTTAAAAATTTTAGTAATTTATTCCAATTTTCTCATACCACTGCAAACAGGAGTTTTAAATTCATCATGATTTCAATTTCTATATTTTTTTGTGATCCACTTCTGTGAGAACGAATTTAACTGTAATAATTGTTTTAATAGCTTTTATTATGTGAAGAATATCAGGCAATTCCTGATTGCCTTGCTGGCTTCACCTTGCTGGTTGGTGACTCAACTCAAAAGAAACAAAAAAATAACTTCAGCTGAACGGATTTAAGATGGTAATAACAATTTAATATGAATACTATTTTGCTAATAAATCAATGGTATCTCAAGAATAGTATTAAAAATTGTTTGAGTTTGGTTGACGATGACCCTTAGGTCATCATTCGCAGAACTCGCAGGAGTGAGAAACTTTTCGATCGAAAATTACTCACGGGGGATGCTTACATAACATTGGCAATTGATCAATAGGAAGTGTGACGAGACAATCTCCTATTGGCTGGAGTGTATACCCAATAGCATCCACCCCCACCTATTACTTACCTATAAAATGTTGTGCACAAGCGAATTTGAATAGTACAGTAGAAGAAAAAGGCTGAGAGAAGAAAAGACTATGAGTTTGGAATGAGCTCCCGCTGCAGGGTGATAAGGGACTCCACAGGTTGAGTATGTCAACTATACTCCCTGGTTGCGACGATCCTATGCAAGATAGCACTCCAGTCTCGCTAGGCCCAACTAGTATAATTGTAAACTGTTTGCAGGCTTCGAAAGAAAGGAGAAAGAAAGTGTATATCATGAGGGGATAGAAGAAAGGATATCTCCTAAAGAGATGCCCCCGTTCAGTCTCGAAAGACAAAGGATACCCTCTGTAGGGTCAGCTGCACATGTAATTGTGTGGCAAGGGTTGCGCAATCCCAAACCATACATATCCTGAATCGGCATTGCTCGAGTCCAGTGGTAAGGAAAGGACCAGGATGACTGGAAACAATGCCGAGATAAGCAGAGAGCACATACAGCACCTGGAAGTCTCAACTGGTAACCCATGTGGTACTGACCAGGATCATCATTGCTTAACTTCAGTATTCTGATGGGAACCAGTGTGTCAATGTGATTATGCCGTATGATGGACACACTATAGGGTTTTTGTTGGGTTATATTTTAAATCAGAACACCTCATGCAAGTAAGGTTTTTGTTGCAATATGTTTAATATAATTAAAAGGTATGATCAAAGAAAATTGATAAGAAATAATGAACTGTCATGCTGCTGCTGATGATTTCAATGAGACTGTTACCCACTATTCAAAAACAAAGATTTTTTTTTTTTATAATGGACTATCGACATGTTTATTTACAGTATACAAAAAGGAGTATTACTCTAACAGACTATTGGCTTGATGCCATTCAAATATTATACAGGGTGTTCCAAAAGTCTTGGGCACATTTTAACATTGAATATCTCTAGAACTAAAAAACACATCTGGTATATCTGGTATATTTTGGTATAGCCTTACACTTAATGCATTTAGCTTTAAAATGGCACCGCTTTCATCTTACTACCATTCACAATCAAGCAGTTATGCGGACTTGGAATGTGCCCAAGACTTTTGGAACACCCTGCATATCTAATTGTTTTTTGCTGCAACAGCATTGTATATTGTGCAATTTTAAAACTTTGTAATTATCTAGTTCCTGACAATATAATCTTTGTTATAGAAAACGATCGGAGAATTTGATTGTTGCTTTTTATTTGTTGTTAACGTGCTTTAAATTGCATAAACCCACATTGGCTTTGGAGGTGTGGCTCACAGATCTAATCTAAATCACACCGTGGGCATGCGTCCCTGATTTTGGCTTGAAACATTGATTTCTTCATCTCGTGGATTCTTTGTGCGGAAAGTGAAGGAACCGGAAGCGACCAACCCACCCCTGTTCTCGTGCGGATCGATCATGACTAACCTATTGTAATATGTGAGCTATTTGGG
>NC_136483.1:182803829-182833829 GCF_053919585.1 Euprymna scolopes
TTTCAGTGGGCAGCTGTTCTGTACAACTCTTGGACTTTATGATTTTGCAGGCAAGGTTGGTTGGTTGGTTGTTTTTGTTTTACGGCAGATCAACCTTTTTCAGGTTATTTAATGCCGAATCTAGTTATTTTGAGGAACGATTTTAATGGAGTATACATATATATATATTTTTTTTTAAGTCAGATTCTATTTAACCCATAGTTGGGACCCTAACAGGCACTACCACTCCGGGTCAGAGTGGACCTGGGAGCAATGGCAATTAAAGGGTGGCTCCACACTCCCCAAGGCCCGCATCGGATATAGTTTAAGGTCATATCCAGGACCTGCAGGCAAGGAGCAAATGATCTTTCTCATGTTGACACGAAAAACTATGTGCTGGAATGCTAAGATTCAATATTCTTATGGAGCAATTCTGTTTTTTAATTGGTTGCTAGCAGAATGTGACTCCATTTGATTCATCAGTTTCTATCGCCAGTGTCTATAAGTAGAACTTTCCAACTTTCGGTGATCATACCCTCTTTTTTATAGAAAAAATATTGCAACACAAAGATATTATAAAAGATATTGGGTTCTAATAAAATGCAAAAATAATCAATATTATATATACTTGAAAATTGATATATATATCTTCACAGTCAACAATGCCGCAGATCACACGAGCCATGCAAACCAACAAATGAAGACTCGAGTGTTGCTCTCATTTTGGATCATTAGTTAAACACATCCGAACTTGGGATTCGAAACCCAAATCTCTTGCGTGCATGGTGAATACCCTGCCACCTGAGCAATTACACCACACACAAGAAAGTGTATTAGCTAAAACAGATCAAGTTATTGTCTGTAGAAATAATTTTATCATGTCACATTCTGAAAATTCTAATATTAATTTGCTCGCTAGGTAAGCTTGTTGGATGACACCATCCTAGTAAGTGTAAAAATCATACTTGTGAGATATCGGCTTGGGTTATAGTTGGTTGGATGACAACATCCATTGTTTGAGATAAAGTACGTACATTCCATAGTCGGATTTCTTTTGCTAATAGATTTTCTTGTGTGCAGTGCAGTGGCTCAGGTGGCAGAGTACTCACCTCGCATGCAAGACATTCGGGTTTCAAATCCAGAGTTTAGAAATGTGCAACTGATGAGCCTAAATGAGGGCGATACTCGAGGTCAATTTTTAAACTTTGACCCCATTTTTGACCCAATAACATTTACTATTTTCGTCTCAAATCAAATTAAAAAGTTTGATCCATATCCCAGTTACATACATCTAAAATTTCAAGTCTTTAAACTAAAATTGGCAGAGAAATTTGGTAGAATCTGCAAAGGTCAACTCTTTCAACTTTGACCTTTTGGCAGCCAAATTTTTGCCCCAAAACTGATTAAAATGCTTGCCGCATGTCTGAATACCTGTTATGTATAAATTTCAAATGTTTAGACCCAAAATTAGCTGAGTAGTTTGCCAGACACCGCCAAGGTCAATTTTTTTTTAACTTTGACCTCTTGGCAGCTCAAATTTTCGACCCAAACCAATTAAAAAGCTTTCCCTATTTCTGAATACCTTTTTATGTAAAATTTCAAATGTTTAGACCAGAAATTGGCTGAGTAATTTGGTAGAGACTGCAGAGGTCAATTTTTTTTAATTTTGACCCCAATTTTGACCCCCTTAACATTTACTTTTGGGGTTCAAATCAAATTAAAAAGTTTGATCCATGTCAAAGTAACCTACATTTACAATTTCAAGTGTATAGATCCAAAATTGGCGAAGGAGTTTGGTAGAGTTTTCAAAGGTCAAATCATTTAACTTTGATCCCCTTAACAGCCAAATTTCTGGCTGAAAACTGATTAAAAAGATTTTCCCAAATCTCAATACCTCTTATGTCAAAATCTATTTGTTTGGGAATGTACACAGACACACACGTAGACATTTTCACTCATATATATATATCCTTTTATAATATATCACATTACTAAAAACAGTTACTTATTTTGTGTTCATCTCAAAATTAGTTCAGCCTTATTTACTATAAAAGTATCACATTGTTTCGGTCTTTTATTGATATTTTCATATATAGTTCTCCATTTTTTTTATTATTCTAATATCAGTGGGGTATTCATTAGTGCTAAGAACATACATAAAAACCAAATAACAAAAATTGGTCAAAAACATTAATTCCTTCACCTTCAACTGGGCACTTTTCTTCAAGGAGAGGTCGCTTTTTCACCAATATTTTCTAAAGGCATCCCCTCTTTTCGATTGACAAGCCTTAATTTAAACATTCGTTACTTCCAGTTTGGTGATGGGCGCAACAGCAAAGATGTCACGTTTTTTTTTTTTTACGTTCTTTTCCGCTGTCGCGTCATGGGTTCGATCCTGCCTACCTGCCTTCCTACTACCAATTTTTTTTTTTTTTGCTCAACACACACCTCCAAACACCCAGGCAATGCCGGGTACCCAGGCTAGTTAAAATAAAAGAATAAAAAAAAAAAAAATCACCTCGACCTAGAGATAGTTCTCCTGACCAAGAGTAATTTATAGCTTGAAGTGTTGAAGTTTTAAACTACCAAATACCGTTTCATGCACAAAAGAAAAAAAAAAAAAAAAAAAAAAATCTGTTGCGCTTTTCTATCACTGACATGCGAATTAATCACACGAAAAAAAAAAAATTTGTTGTTCTTTTTCTGCGAATTAATTAACCGTACGTACAAAATGACTCCGAGTGAGCAAAAAAATCTTCTCTATATGGTGGTTTTAGAAATCTGTTGAGTCTGAAGTTGAGCACACATGTGTTATTGATTCTCCCCAACATTTTATGAAGCACATTTGTATTTGTTCTACAAACTATAGTCACGTGTCCTACCATCGGAAGAGTACATGTATAACTTTTCATTTTTTATCGGTCGAGTTTGAGTGCCGCACACACCACCCCTGGACACTTATTACCATGACTGTTGTCACATAGCTCTAGTACTGCACTATCGAGCTATCTAAATGAACTTTGTGCAATTAATATTTATATTTGAATCCAAAATTGGAGGATTTTTATTTCAATAGTATAATATATATGACTACTTCATTTAATCACATAAATTAATATATGAAAATATAATGTTATGCGTAAATTTTCAGTATCTACTTCAACAGTGTTCAATACATAGGTAGAGCTAGGTAGTAAGTTCTAAAAATATATATGACATATATATTTGTATTTTATATATATATATATATATATATATATATATATATATATATATATAAAATGGGTTAATAAATTCCAACGAAAGAAAGATGTATATTTAAATAAGGGAGTAGTCACCAACAATGTGTATTTTTTAACATTATTTTATTATTCCGTGTCTTGGTTTTTCATTGAGAATTATGTTTGGATCATTGTAATAATGTTTTTAAGTCATAGAAATCGTTTACGCGCGTTTCAGACGGTCTGTGAGAACGCATCACAGACCGTCTGAAACGCGCGTAAACGATTTCAGTGACTTAAAAACATTATTACAATGATCCAAACATAATTCTCAATGAAAAACCAAGACATGAAATAATAAAATAATGTTAAAAAATACACACTGTTGGTGACTACTCCCTTATTTATTTATATATATATATATATATATATATATATATATTTATATTTATAAATATATATATACACACACACACATCATATTTGTTTTTACATAAGCATTAATATGTCGCTACACATCCAGGAGCATGTTTCAGTCAACTAGTTACTAACAACTAGAGACCTCTTCAGGCGATATAGCTTATACAAAAGCTGAGTCTGTAACGAAAATCGTTCAGGCATTCACTGGCACAAGAAATCGGGAGGTTTTATTACATTTTATTAAAAATAGAAGTAAAAAATAATAAAAAGGAAAATGGTTTTAATATATGGGAAAAAGACAAAAACGGGGGAGTGGATTAAGGTTTGTATTGAAATAGAGAAAATAAAAAAAGGAATAGAGAAAGAGGTATAAAGAAAGGAAGGGAGGAAAGACGAGGAGGTTAAGAAAAACAAAGAGAAAATTAGATAATAAAAAATAAAAATGTAAACCTATCAAGGAAGATATATATATATATATATATATATATATATATATATATATATATATATATATATATGAGAGAGAGAGAGAGAGAGAGAATTGGTGTCATATAAGATCTATTCGTGTTCCATATTCTTCTGAGATCTCAATCTCCTCATAGTACAACTCCAACAACTGTTATTTATTATAGTTACAGAGGACTGTTATCTCTAGGAATACGCCCCCCCCCCCCCCGTCCTCTTTTCTTTTTGTAGATACGTTTTTTCTTTGGAGGAAAAAAAAAAAAAAAAAAATGAAAATTGCTACTTACCTTTCCAGTGTTCAAATCAATCCGCAGAATTTCACCGGCTGCTTTCCCATCAACTTTAACCTCCGGGGCCACAACATAAAAGTCCCCATTTTTGTCAAAGACGGGACCTTCGGACCCCAGAATGCCCTCAGCTACCTTTGTGAAGACCGGCTCAATAACTGGGATGCCAATATCAGTCATGGCTTCGACGAGACTGCTTGATAAGGACACCAGACAAACAACTAACCGATATATTCAACGGTTGTCACCAACTGAAAGTGAAAAAGTGCAAAAAAGAAAATGAAAAAAAGTAAAAGTATAAAACAAATAAAGTAAAAAAGAACATGAAAAAAGAAAAAGTATAAAAAGAAAAAAGAAAAACAAAAAAGAGATAGTATAAAAGGAAAAAATATAAAAAAAAGAAAAAGAAACGAAAAAGGAAAAAGGAAAAATCTAAGACCAGAAAGGAAAAAAAAAAAACAATCAATCCAACTTGAAAAACTGGATATCGACTCATTCCATTTATTTATTTCATAGGAAACAATTCCTCCCTAGTATTTTTATTGAAATTACTAGCACACTGCCCGGCGTTGTCCAGTTGTAAAATACGCTCAAATATGATATTTTAATTCACAGATTTCGGATTTATTATTATACAATCAATCCTCTATTTATTATTATATTGCACCCAATATATAGTCGTGCCATCTTCCTCCTTTGGTATGGCCTGGTCATAAAATATGCTTAAATATGATATTTTAATTTATGCAGATTTCATATTTTTTTTATTAGAGATCCAATTCTCTTGATTATTATATTGTACCATAATATATAATACAGCATAATATAGTAATCATTTCAAAAGTAAAAAAATAAAAATAAAAATAAGTAGTATCAGTTAGAAGAGAACACAAAATATTTAGTACATCAGCCTAAGTCGTTAGCATAAGAAAACAGTAAAAATTAAACGACTTTAACCTATAACTGTATATTTGCGCATGCATGGAAATAACAGGTTTAGTCAACTTACTACAGCTAACGTCATTTTTTTTTTCAATTTTGACCCTTTAATAACTATTTTTACCAGCTAAAAACTAAACTGAATTTGTTCCACAGATCCAAATTCCCTATATATCAAGTTTTAAGTTTGCAGACCAAAAATTTAGAGAAAAAATTGGTAGAGACAGTTTCTCACACACACACACACACACACACACACACACACACACACACACACACACATACATATAGAACCTTTAGAATGTGAAAGAATATACAATTATTTCTACAGCCAGACAACATTGCAGCTCACAAGAACCATGACAGCCAACAAACCGGAAACCCCAAGACTCAAGTTTCAGTTTGACACATCTGAAATCGCGATTTGAAACCCGAGCCTCTTGCATGCGAGACGAGCACTTTACCAACTGACCAAACCGCCACACACACAAGAAAGTCTATTAACTAACACAAATCAAGCAAACCGTGGTGTAAATTCGACAGTGGAATGAACCAACTTTTTTTCGAACAAGGGATGTGGTCATCACGACCAGCTATAACCCAAGCCGATGTCTCACAAGTAGGAATATTATATGGTTTGCTTGATCTGTGTTAATAGACTTTCTTGTGTGTGGCGGTTTGCTCATTTGGTAGAGTGCTCGCCTCGCATGCAAGAGGCTCGGGTTTCAAAATGCGAATTCAGATGTGTCCAACTAATGAGCCCAAATGAGGGCAAAACTCAAGTCTTGGGCTTCCAGTTTGTTGGCTGACATGGCTTTTGTGAGCTGCGACGTTGTCTGGTTGTGGAAATAATTATATATATACACACATTTATATATATATATATATATATATATATATATATATAAGAGAGAGATATTTGTACAAATACATGTGTCTCCTCGAACTTTTTCATCCTAAATGCTATGCAATTATGCACAATGTAGAAAATATGTATAAATAGAAGTGAGCGTAATAATTGAATGAAACCAATCATCCAATACAAAACCATAAAAAAATGAATTGATTAATGAAAGTTCATTTTTTAAAGAAATATATAAATTATTGAACCTTTATTTAGTTGCTCACATGCCCATGACTGAGTATATTAATAAGTTCGTTTTAATAATTTTTAAATAGAAAATGTAGGCTTTATATGGATATGGATTATATAGACTAGACTTTTAAGCTCGTTAAAAACCGGCAAAAGTTATAGACTATTGATTTTGAAGGATTGCTTTATGCCAAATTGATGGTTGAATATGGTTAAAATTGTGCCTAATTTTACATTAAATATTAATCCCTATTAATTCCTTACTGTGCATTGAACAGATACCATAATACTTAGTTTGCTGCACCTTATTCTAAAGGTCCATACAAAATTTCAGCTACATCAGCGCAGAAGTTACCAAGAAAAAATATAGAGGAAATGTGTTATTGCAGTGACTAATCCTTAACTGTGCATTGAATAAGTACCATAATACTTCATTTGCTGCACCTTATCATAGCAAAGGTCCATACAAAATTTCAGCCAGATCGGCACAGTAGTTTCTGAGAAAAAGTGGAATAAACCAACAGACAGACAAAGAGAAATATGATATAGATTTTTTATGTTTTCAAATAGATTATTATTTCCTATCCATGATGTAGCTTAAAGTTGGAAAGTGGAGTAAACTAACTCCTCAGAGGGGGTTACGTTATGAGGGAGTAATCTGGTTGAATATAAAATAATAAACAATGGACATGTATGTATCCCACGATAGGAGCACCTTAACGATCTACTATATAAACCATGCACCCCCTTCTGAAGTAAGAGGTAATACTTGGGAGATTGCATCTTCTCAAACACAGCTAGACCATATCTCATCTGGAGAGAAAAAAAAGATCCTGGTTTGTCAGAATTATAAGACTTCATCATGAGTTACATCGTCCAATTGGTGTGGATTGCAAACCCACATGATTATTTTTCGCCATTCCTTCTGATCCAGGGCAAGTTGGTTGATGGATGCCTAATGTTAAGAGATGTCCAATCAAAAATATCTTCTCTCCACCTTCTCCTTGGTTTTCCTCTGTCTCTTTTGCCTTCTAACATACCTTTGACAGAAATGTTTAAGGATTTTACTTTTGATTTTATTAGAGAAGTAGTTTGATGGGGGTGGGTATGTTGTTTTTTCGATCAGACAATGTCCCTTAATGAAATGCATTGCATGATTTTGAAAAACCTCAATCCGATTGGCTAGTTGTTTAGACTTGTAAGATGTATTTCTTTCAAACCGCAATAAAATGTGGCACAAGGTTACAAGTTGGAGAAAACCAAGTCCCCTGATGCGTCACTGACTCTACTTGTCTGCATTCCCTGGTAGAGGTGCCTCATGTGACCAACAATAAACCAACACCTATTGATACACCTACTAGGACTGAGCCAGGCCACATAAAATGCCAACAAAATTGAACAGAACTATCAAGTCAGACCATTTTTTTGTTGGATCTGCCAGACGCCTTCTGCTAGTGTCGCTAGGCGCTGTCTAGGGCTTCGCCGACCCGCCTGGTGTCGATAGGTGTCTGGCAGTGCCCAACCGATACTGACGAGGTATCCCACCTGCTGACTGGTGCCTGACCGCCTAGCCGGGCACAACCCGGGTGCTGCCCCATTTCTGATCATCCAATTTTCTGACTTTGCACCTATGACTACATGCACATAGCGGTAGGCGTCAGAAAGTGCTTTGTGGACATGTAGGCATACTGGGTACTTATTGGTCTCTGAAATAATTGCTGAGGCCAATCTCGGCTGGTATGAAATATGAAGAGGTTCCTATGATGCGGCACCAAATGTTTAGTTCTTTTCTAGATTAGTGATTCCTCTTAGAAATGTTGATTACCTTTTGTTTAGGAGCACAAATTAACTATAATACTTGACTTCAACTTTTAAAATTTATAATGACGTATAGAGAATCTTGCAACAATCAACTAAGTGTTTAAAATGGTTTGCGGCTCCACACAGAATTGCTGGTGAAACCAATAAATGTGAAAATGTTTATATTTCGACCCAATCAAAATGACTCCACTAAAATATAAAGTTGTTTTCGTGAACTTATGTCAAATTTACAGAGATTTTTAGCAAAAATGTCCAAAAATAAATTTTTGTAACTGAGCAGATAAATTTTGATTACAACTTTATTGACCTAGTGATAATTGACAGTCCTTTACCATTTAACATTTCAGTGCACGTGTACGAGCGGTACCCCTTTTTATATATTTTACTTTCGTCTTTTTTTCAATTTTTTCAGCAGATTATTATTGAATGGATATTAGTCTAGTAAGAAAAAGAAAATGATTATTTAAATATTTATAGAAAGTGGTCAGTTTCTAATGCAACATTCTAATAAATCGATCACATCTTTAAGTCAAATTTCACAAATTTCACCTTTTTTAAAGCAGTTTGGAATTTTTTGGAATTTCGCTTGAAATTTTTTCCTTTTTCCAGTTATTTTCTATACATATTTACAAATTTCATCACTTGACATTTGCAAAAGTTTTGCCCAGACAAATCTTTTCCTTTTTGTTCTTCTTTTCTCAAATAGTTTTTCTTTTTTTAATCTTCAAGTTCTGTCATCCAACATTTGAAATTTTAAAGACTTACCTTTAAAAAGTTGATTTTTAGGGGTATTCGGGTCTTTATTCCATATTGTTTTCACTGGTCATCATGTTTGTTTCCGTGTGCATGCAAAAATTGAATGCGCGCACGAAAACAAACATGGTGACCAGTGAAAACAACATGGAATACAGACACGAATATCCCTAAAAATCAACTTTTTAAAAAGGTAAATCTTTAGTTGTACTCTAGCGTACATTAGCCATTAATTATTGCCCTTAGATTGACAAATGGTAATACTTTATGTAAAAGGGGTGTGAGTGTTCTCGTCGAATATGGGGGATAGATTTATTTTACCAGAAACTGTGTACACATGTAAGTATACCAACAAGTTTTCCTGTTAATTTAAAAAGTGTAAATGTCAAATGACGAAACCTGAAGATTGCATATTCAAATTTGAAATAAAAAGAAAAAAGTTTGTTTGGGCAATGTTGCTTTGCATCGGTGATCTAACAATAACTGATGCTAGAACGTGATCATTATGGAGGAAATAGCCAAAACTTGATTACGAAAAAAGAGCAAACATTTGTTGACACTGGACTTGAAAGCAATCATGTTGTAGTTTGGAAGAAAGCAGTTTCATGATAACATGTTCCACAGACAGATAGTTTTTTTGGAAACTAGTTCTTTCTAAACAAGAATTGTAAGCAGAACATTTTATAAATACTAAGAGTTTACTGTATTTTCTGCCATATTAAACATTTTCTAAGCCCTCAAATCGATGCAAGACAGTTTGATTATTGTATGTTTTTTACCCATTAATTTGAACTATCGGTACACGTCGATAACTTCCCCTTCCCCTCCCATGAAAAAACAAAAATATAAAAACTAACAAAGTCAATATAATTATGCCAAATTTAAACCAATACAGTTTTAAATCTTGTACCTTTGCACTTGAAAGGTCTCGATTATTATAAAATTTAATTCTAATTTTTTAAACAAAAAAAATCTGAGATCATCTCCTCATGTTACGATGCTATTATTATTCTGAAATACTTGGATGGTGAAGTTTGAACGTGTCGTGTCAAAAAGTGAGCGTTTTATCTTTTGATTCTGTTGCAGTCGTTTAAAACCTTGATACTCTTTCTTTTTTTATATATATATTTATTTATCTAATATACAATGTACCAATGTTGACCCAACGAATCATAGTGTTATCAAGTTACATTTTATCTACTGTATATAGATTTGTGTGTCTGTGGCTTTGTGCGTCCAACTAGAAGTCAAAATTACACAACATACATACACCCACAAAACCGATATCTGTTTTTGGCCTTCTCTTGGACAAGATATAAAACATTTGATTTTTAAAATAGAAGGGTTATCAGATATTGCACAGGACAAAAGTGTAATATATTACTATTAAAACTTCTAGCTTACTCTCTTTTTCCCTTACTACCTCTTTCTTCTCTGCCTAGCCTATTCCTCTCTCTATGTACATACACAGGCACACTCAAAGAATGTGGCAATAGTACATTATCCTACGATGTACTTGGCTCTTATTCAGGTGACGTAGGGTGGGTATTTTGTTTTTTCGATCAGACAATGTCCCTTAATGAAATGCATTACATGATTTTGAAAAACCTCAATGCGATTGGCTAGTTGTTTAGACTTGTAAGACGTACTTCTTTCAAACCACAAAAAAATGTAGCACAAGGTTACAAGTTGGAGAGAAAAACAACTCTCCTGATGGGTCAAGTAATGGCTGGGAAGATAGACCTACTAGGAATGAGCCAGGCCACATAAAATGCCAACAAAATAGAACAGAACTATCAAGTAAGACCATTTTTTGTTGGAATAATTGTTGAGACCGATCTCAGCTGGTATGAAATATGAAGAGGTTCCTATGATGAGGCACCAAATGTTTAGTTCTTTTCTAGATTAGTGACTCCTCTTAGAAATGTTGATTACCTTTTGTTTAGGAGCACAAATTAACTATAATATTGGACTTCAACTTGTAAAATTTATAATGACATATAGAGAATCTTGCAACAATCAACTAAGTGTTTAAAGGTAAAGGATTGCATTGACAGTGAGATATCTTTTGGAGCTGTAGAATGATCTAACCATTTTTCCAATGACCTTGGATAATGGATTTAATGTATGTGCTCCATTGAAGATCAGGGGTGAAGGTCAGGCCCAGAATGGATTTGATGCATGTGCTCCATTGAAGATCAGGGGTGAAGGTCAGGCCCAGAATGGATTTGATGCATGTGCTCCATTGAAGATCAGGGGTGAAGGTCGGGCCCAGAATGGATTTGATGCATGTGCTCCATTGAAGATCAGGGGGTGAAGGTCAGGCCCAGAACGGATTTGATGCATGTGCTCCATTGAAGATCAGGAGTGAAGGTCAGGCCCAGATGTTTGTCAAAACATGGAGCTACTGCAAGATGAGGGACCATTCATTTCAATTGGGGCCAGATGGAGGTCAGAGCGTTGAAGACAGAAAGAGAAAAGCTTGGTTTTAGATGGAGGCCATAGTTCACTTCTAGTGTACTTGCTTTGCCAAACATTACCTAATCTTGTATTTAATTTTATGGATATCTACAGCAATAAAATCAGGTTTATCACTCAGTAATAATCTATTGCACCCACTCCCCCTCAAATGACCTCGGCTTTACATCAAAGTGAAGTTTGCTAATGTGTCTTGCTCTGCTAGCAAACAACATTCTTTACAAATTCGAACAAATTAAAGATGACCCAAGCTTAAAAAAAAAAAAAAATAACAGTCTGTACCACACACTCCCACCGCAACCTTTTTATTTTCTACTCTCATTTGACTGCATCATTACTTGGGGTAGTGGACTGACGAAAAGAGCTGTTTTGGGTTTACTGCTCGTCTTATAAAGTAAGGTATGTGTACACGATTATATTTATGTGTGTACAGAATTCACTCCTAAATTAATTGATCAATCATTATAATTTTGAAACACAGCTATTAGCATAGGGTATCCAAGATGTGGGCTATTTTTAGTTTAATTTATGCAAAAGAGATGAAAAAAAAGGGGGGGGGGTCTGGCAGGAAAATTTAGATACCTCTGAGGTTTTGAAATTTTAATAATTTGTATTGGACATCTATTAATAAATACTCCCCAAACTTCAGTTTCTTTGGGGAGGGGTTTAGAGGATTTTAGAAGGTATAATATGGGCAACTATTTAAAAATTCAAATATTTAAGATTTGCATTAAATTTGATCCATATTCATTAGACACTAACTAAGGAAGATTATGTGAATTTTAAATTCTTCTTAAGACCTCTTAAGCTTAAGCCTTAAAGTTGAGACATTTCTAGAATCAATTTCCTGTAATGGATTTTGATTAAAATTGGAATAAGGATTCTAGACATAAGGTTTAGTATCATTATATCTTGATTTTAATCTTTGTAAAAGGGACATACTGTTTTGTTCAGAGAATTCATTTTACCTGTCTTGGGACGGGTATTTTATTTCATTACTATCTTCATGGAAGATGGCAATGTAGCACAATGGAATGGAAGCTGTATACATTAGTTATAAGATTTATCGATAAAGGACACAAGACTCAAAGCTATAAATTAGGAGGACAAGCCTTTTGTTAAAAATCTATTAAAACAATTGTATTCAGAATTTAGTTTTATTTTAGACAATGAAGAGAGTAGTGTAAAACCCCGGAATATGGCATTAAAAATTAGTAACAAAATATGGTGCAGCATATAATACCTGTGTACAAAATTAAATAACATTATAAATAACACTGTAACCAGGGGCAAATACTGTAAGCAGAGGCGTGAGAAACATTGTATTCCACACCGTAACCTGAAAAACCGCATCCCAGGGTTCTACTGTATTGTTCCTATTTACAATGTCTCCCCACGGGACAGAGTTAGACACCAGGGTCGTTTTTTAATGTGGAGAAAAGGAACAAAAATAAAAATTGTCTCAGTCGTGAAGGATTTCTCCTCCACTGACATTTTTGTTAAACTAATAAAATTCCAAAATGTAAGCAACATAGAAACATATCTAAATTCTGAGCCGAATTAACTGTTGGGTTAAAAATAAAGAGGAATGATGTAGAGAATGCATATTGATGTCAATCCTGCCTTAAGCGATAAAGATAAATAACAGACAGAGTAACTGAGAAAGAAAAAAAAAAAAAAAGAGAAAAAAAAATGAAAGAAAAAGCGAGAAAAGGACATGAAATAGATTCTGATCAGAATTAGAAAATTCAAAAGTTTAATATCATTATATATTGATTCTTAATCTTTGCAAGGGAACACAACAATGTTCTGCCACACAGAAGTAGAGAGTATGAGCCACTTGACATCCAGCTGTAACGTTCTGCTGGGGGATGGCTATTACACAATGCAACACAATGGAGTGTGTAAATATCTACACTGGACCATCAGTAAAAAGTTGAATATAGAATGTAGCAGCAAGTCCTGGGAACATGTTTACCAGAAAGAACAGTTGGAAATAAGTTATGCACCATCCACTAAGACTATACAATTCCTACAGCTAAGTATCTAGAAAACAGAGCTATTAAACCGGACATAGTGATATGTGACAAGAAGGAGAAAGTAGCAACCTTAGTAGAAGTTAGGTCTCCCAATGATGCAGGGTTAAATAGAGCTGATAGGGAAAAGATAACAAATCGTGTGTATATTAGGTTCCTTCAATAAGTTTTCAGACTTTTTTTTTTTGTATGGGTACTACTATTGATAGTGTAAAAATGAAACTAGTCCAGTTTGAAGTAATCTCCTCCGCCTGCAATGCCATTGTTATACCATTTCAACAACTTCTGGAAGACCCATGGAAGTCCCTCTTGTGTGAGCGTGTCAATGACCCTCGTCACAGCCTCTTTCATCTTCTCAATTGTCTCATAACAACAGCCTCTTAAATTTTCCTTGAGCTTAGGGAATAATCAAAAGTCACAGGAGAAAGGCCTGGACAATAGAGAGGGTGAGGAACTATCTTGATGCCCATCTTGGTCAAATAGTTTATGACAATGGTGGAGTTGTGGACTGGTATATTCAAGCAAATTTTCCACATCTTTAGTTTCTTGTGAATAATTGTGTGTACAGTTCCCACACTAACATCAAATTGTGCACTTATTGTCTCTATAGAGACCTGAGGGTACTTATTCGTGAAATTCTTTATTTGGCCAATCAACTCTGGTGTTCTGACTGTCTTACTCCTCCTACACCTCTCATCATCCCTCACAGACTTCCTGCCTTCATTAATCTTTTATGCCATTCAAAAGCTGATGCTAGATTCATGCAAGATGGTCCAAAAGCAGTCTGAAGCATTCCATACATTTCTGTGGCATTTTTCTAAGTTTAAAGCATAATTTTATGACATATCGTTTTTCTAAAGTGTCATATCTAGATTATTTTTTTGAAATTCACCAGCTGTGACAATCAGGCTTTAGTAGGGTGTATTTTAATTCCTGATGTAGATGTTCATTTAAACCTAAAACCATAAAAATTGGTCAGTCATCTCATAAGATATATAGCAATAACATACTGAATTTTCAAGAGTCTACGACAATTTTAAATACATTTACAAAAAAATGTCTGGAAACTTATTTAAGGCACCTTGTAATCTGAAAAGAAACTGAAATTAATCTCCTTTCTCTCTTCGCCAAAATCTTTGAGTCCATAATCAATGAAGCAGTAGTTTAACACCTCATAGATAATAAACTGCTTTCCAACTGATTGTATTGGTGTAGTAGACGAAATTGCAAGGAACACAAGTAGGAGCAACTTCTTGCGACTAGAGATTTTGAATACACTTTCTTCCTGGCTTATCCAATCAGAAGCTAGCTCTTAGTCACATGACAGAGTTAACAAAAGGTTAAACCGGCAACACATTGTCTCTTTTTGTCTTCCCAGATCTTGGACTAACAACAACTCCATGTGGAACGGATCTATCCCTAACTTCTCACCCGACCACTGGCCTGGGGTTCAACAGAGAGAAATTAACCACCAGCAAAAACGAACACACACTCTTTCTCTTTGCCCTCATCTTCTGGCATCAACAATTTCACCAGAAATAATTACTGACTGACACCACAAGGAACTGACAGAAGTCCATGAAGGAACTGACCAAAATCCATGAGAGAACCCCATGTTTTACTCCACACAGCCAACATTCTAACCTGTTACTGGTCTGAATAAATTTGTCCGTTGTTTTGTTTATAAAAGCGTTTTTTTTTTAGTCAATGCTATGTGTTTAACAATTACTTATTTAATTAAGAGGTGCCTACAAATGGATTTGGGCAAGCTTGCCCTACTGCAGATATCCTAACTGTAATCTGAATGTATATACAACACACTAGATAAAGCAGGGGAGGTTAAGGCAGTAGCACTAGATATCACTAAAGCTTTTGACATGGTTTTGTACAAAAGTTTTCTCATGAAAATTAAATCATGTTATTACTGGACAAATACTTAACATAACCATATCCTCCTAAGACAAAAGAAAAATCCAGGTTGTGTTTGATGGCCGTACATGAAAACAACATGATATAAATGAGAGTGTGCCACAGGGGTCGATACTTGGACCTTTATTATTCTTGATATTCATAAATGATCTCCCTGATGACACCACGCTCTATGACAGATACAAGGAGAAAACAAATGAACACATACCTAAGGCAATGGCTGAAACCTTAGAGGAAGACCTCCAGTCTGTAGTGGAATGTCGGACGTAAATGGAGGATAACATTCAATGCTATCAAAACTAAAAGACTTAACAATTACAAGAAACCCTCTCAACCACTGATGGCCATAACTAATAAAATGCTACCTGAAAGGTCTTCATTCAAACTCCTCAACCTAACATTCACATGCAACAGGAGTTAGAACAAATACATTGAGAACATTGCTAAAGCTGCTGCAAAGAAGGTAGGTTCTCTCTACCGTGCTAGAAAATTATTCACACATGAGAGTATCCTATATCTACAAAACAACCATTAGCCCATGCATGGAGTATTGTTGCCATATCTGGGCTGGTGCATCTGCCACTAGTCCCCTCCCCGCCCCAAGGAATCTCCAACCCAACCCGATCCTGCACTCTCAACCAAACTCCACTCCCTGTCTCATTGCTGAAATGTTTCATCTCTGTGCCTTTTTTTTTTACAAGTACTTTAATAGAAAGTGCTCTAATGAACTGGAAGCACTGGTGCACCCTCAACATAGATACCCAAAAAAAAACCAACAAGCAGCAAAATCCCACCCCTACACTGTAGAGATTCTTAAATGCCAAAAAGCCTTCTACTCTAATAGTTTCTTTCAAGGGAACTGCTAAATTTTGGAATTTCTTCCCGGGTCCCTGCTTCCCTGACTGTACTGACATGCAGAAGTTCAAGTGTAATGTTAACAGCCATCTTGCTGCTCAACTTCCTACATAGTGGCCCCTTACATCCAATTAGCAATGTGCCTTGTTTGGGGTGAAAATGAGAAAAAAAATTTTTTTAGGAAGATCTCCATCAGTTCAGTAATTATAGGGACAACCAAACTCATGAAAAAGAATTTCCAAATCTACCTGGCAAATACACCCGGTAAACCAAGTGCAGGAGAGTTACAAACAATTGCACTGAAAGGGATGCTTCGAATCTTAAATGTTAGAATGTATGAGATAGCGAATGAATTTCTAGCATCTGGTTGAATGCTGCATTCCCTGAACAAAATGCTAAGAACATTGAAATAAATAAAAGAGAAAATACAACAGTGTTCTGTTCAGGAAATTAATTTTATTTGTCCTGGGACAGGTATTTTTTTAGTTTAGTTTTAAAAAAAGATAAATAATAAAAAATATGTAGCCCCTCTCTTCCTCCTGTCTAATTTAGATCTAAAATAGTCCCCTGCTTCTTGACTTCTGTAAAAAAGGAGATTGTTCCTTCTGCTCAAACTTTGTAAAGCTGACATTTCTGAAACTCTTCAACGACATAACATTTCTATGAATAACCATGATCGAACAGGTGTTACCACATCACGAGGGAGACCACACCCGCTTCTGTACATGTAACCAAAGGACACCAACTGTTGCGGACAACTTGCTACTTTCTGCAAACTATTTACGCAGAATATGTGGCACCTTAAATCAGGAATACTGTAAAAGTACAAAACAGTTGATGTTTATCTTTCTCCCATGGCGAGAAGATGTGACACAAGGTAAGGAAAATGGGATTTGAAAACCTAGCGTTCTAGAGGATGAGCAGTCTGGCCTGTTAAATTATGCTTGACCAGCCTTGTCAGCATTCCCCAGTAGGGGCGGCTCAGACAATTAAAAAATTATGCCAGTGGCATTCACTTTAGGTGGGTTGAACTAGCTTCCTCCAAAGGAGAAAGTTTCATGGGAATATCATGTTCACAAACGATCCCCAGTCACATGTACAGTAGAACCCCGGGATACAGTGGCTCTAGGATACATTTCTTTCAGGTTACGATGTGGAATGCAATGTTTTGTCCAACCCCTTGTTATGGTATTTTCCCCGTCTTACAGCATTAATCATAATGTTATTTGATTATATATATGTGTATTATATATTGTATTGTATTTTGTTGCTAATATTTTGGAGTTCTACTGTATATCCCCAGCAGGGGAGATGATGCCATTAGGTTTTTGCAGTTCTTGCAGGGAAGTGTCGACATCCTCCTACATACAGCGCCTGGTATTCCCAAATGATCATCCATAAGGTACTGACCAGGTTCAACGTTGCTTAACTGGTGATCTAATAAGAACCAATGTGTTCACATGATTAATAACAATAAACTGACCCCTCTTTGTATGCTGTGTTATCATGCATAATAGCATTGACACACTGGAGTTAAACAACGTTCAGCGGTCAATACTAGATGGGTGACTGTTTAAGAATGTCTGGCGCTGTGAGTGGGATACGGCAACAAAAAATAATCGTCATCAAACTTTCATGGAAAATCCGTTTCCGCAAAAATTTACTTTCACCATGACTAATGTTTGTGCAAACATTTAAAAAAAATCGAAGGCATGTTTATTGAGAAAAGTGCTAACAAATGAACGGACAAAGGATTTTGGGACAATTTTACCCCTACAAATAGCTCCTAGGGAAGTGGTGGGGCAATCAGAGTTATCCTGGGAAATCCGTTCTGGCAAAAATTTACTTTCACCATGACTAATTTTTTTTTTTTTTTTTTTTTTTTTTTTTTACATAGGCGTCACCACTTATCAAGGCCGAGAGGCCACTCAAGGATAAGGGTTAAAGAGTGTACAGTAGTCAAAAGGACAATATAGTAATCGATAGTCATGGAAGTTCGGTAAATTTGTTAACTTAAGTGTAACGGCTCATCAGAAACTTGTTTACGTTGGACTTGAAGACAACCATATTATAGACAGCTGAAAAGCTGGAAGACAATTCCACAGGCGTGCAGTTCTAAGAAATAAGCTTTGATCATGGAATCTATGTTTAGGTTTATGCACAGATAAAGAGTGTGTGTGGGGGGGGGGGAGGAATTATTGATAGTGTTTTCAACTAGACGAGTGTTTTTTGTGAAAGTTTGGCGAGGGGGGACCATAGATTGAAGCTCTGTCGAACAATTTCCATGAAAATAACGATAAAGCAGAGACAAACTCGCAACATCTCTTCTGTGAGATAGAGGTTGCAGCGAAGAGAAAAGGACATCTCCCACGAGGCCACAAAGTCTTGTTCAAAATAAAAAAAAAAATTACTAGGTCCAATCCCTCCTTTGTCGGGGGTGGGGGGTCAACAAGTATTATCTCATTTTTTTTTAGGGAGGGGGTATTTAGCATAGGGTGTCCATGTACAAATTCACTTCAGTTATCATTACGGCTAGGATGACTCCATATTCTTTTCATTGTTTTTACTCTCGAGTGTGTATCCGTTGATATCTTATATGCTTTTATATAGAGTAATGTGGTTCTCGGTTGATTAACTGTGTGGGATATATACTCAAGAGTCAAAACAATGATAAGAATATGCTGTTGTCATAACCCTAGTTATCATAAATATAATTTGCATCTTTTTTTTTTCCAGCAGATCCTCTCCTTCCGGTCTTGTATTTTTGTCAGCAGAAAAAGAAAAGCATACCTGACAAAAAAATATGCCTTTCATTAATAACCTATTTTGATGGTTTTCATTCTTTTTTGGGGGGGAGGGGGGCATTCAGTTATAGAACTTATGTAGTTTTACGGGTGCTTCTGCAGTTTAATTAAACGTTTTTCCGTAAGTAATGCGCTGACATTTACCGAGTATAATACCGGTTAACATTTCACAGAAAATCTGTGTTTATATTTGGGGGAGCTGTGGAGGGGCGGGTGTATTGTGGCGGCCGCCAGCAACGATAGTGATTACGTTGGATACTGAATCTCTTCAAATATAGATAACTTCCTGTTTGCGCAAAAAATAAATACGATATTCGTTCTCAGCGTACCTGAAAACTTTTAAAAGTCGACAATTCAAAAGGTGAATGCCAAGGGGTCGGTAAACTATAAAAGTACCTTTTTTTTTTTCTAAAAAAAATAAATAATAAAATAACATTTATATGACTCCGAGATTTTCAGAAAAATTTCATTTTATTATAATTTCGAGAACTTTTAAATGATAACAAAAAATGGTTCTTATCCAGAATTCAACCTAAAAAATAATTTTAATTACAAAAAAAACCTTTGTGATCTATGTATTTACGTACCGTTTTCATTAATTAAGTCGAAACATTTCCAATTAAACCAATACGGATATATGTTCTCTTTCACTTTCTTTATTTACTTTTTTTTCAAAGTTCTTTCTGGAAGTAATTAATATCTAGTTTTTTTTTTGTTATTTATTTCCTACTTCGACCATAGTTTAAAATACTAATTTCTCCCTGTGATTCTAATGGCAGGTGGCCGAAAAAAAAAATGGCGTCTTCATTATCGTCGATAAGCGGTAGGAGTACTTTAATCGGAAGTAATTTTTCCAGAGTATTCATGGTCAAGCACAAACATCAGTTGACTAACAATGTAAACAAAGACGGACGGAACTTGATTCCATTAATTTAAAACTTACGGAAGCAAACGGAAGTTGTATTCAAGGGACATTTTGCCCATTAATCAAAGTATTAGATCTGTTCTCAACACGAAAGAGGGGTACTCATGCAGAGAGTGATCCGTGCTGAAATAATAACGTTATTATTTAAAAAGCCATTCTTAACATATGGAGGGGAAGGTGTTTTGTACCTATTCTGTACAACCTTACAATTGAATAAAAAAACATATCATAAAACTTTAATTAAACTTGGAAATACGATTTAAAAAAATAGCGCGGATCAGTAAGTGCACTAGCACCGAAAGAGGTTGAGGCGGGGGGGGGGATTAATTAAGCGAGGGCAAAAAAAAATCATTTGATGCCGGTACTAATTGCCTGTAAGGCGACGGTTCGGCTATTTCCGGTCAGTTCCGTAAGTCGTAATCGAAAACATATGAGTCTACATAGGTCGTCCTCATCTATAAAAGTACAAAAAAGAAAGCAATACACGCGCAATGGGCGTAACGGGACCGTTAAAAGTTAATTTTACCTATGTTGATTTTTTTTTTTTATGATGTGACGTGTAAAATAAATATATACTAATTGTTATTTTTCAGTTGACAGCGTAGTGGGAGCGGTTCAAGTCATGTTATTTAATCGTGCCTTTTTTAGCGCCCCCATCGTATTAAAGTACCAGAAAATGTTTTGTTTTTGTAAAACTCACCGTGTCTTTCTCCGTTCTCCTTTAACGAATGTAGATTTGTTCTTTATTTTGTTTCTCTCTCTCTCTCTTTTTTTTTTTTTTTTAAATACTTTTCTTTTTTCTCCTCAGCTCGTTGTCGTTGATGTTTGCGATTTTAGCCGTCACTTCGTAGTCAAATATACACAGATTGTTGTTTATTGGTTAAAAATAATGAAACCGTGTACAAATAAGCTTAGTTATTCTTGAACATTTTTTTTTTTTTTTAATAAAACCGGAATTGGATTGATATCCGATAAGCTGACTTTATTTTATTGCATTTTTTATTTATCTCGGAAATGGAGGGAGGGGAGTCTAAAGCAGGTCAAACGAAAGTGTGAGAAAGGCCCATTGATTATCTAATAAACAGCTTTCGATAAGATGAATTAATTTCAACTACCTACACTTTGAACTGATTACTATATGATTAATCATTTAAGATAATTAGTGCTTGTATAGACCGAGACCAATGACTGTACATATTGGTTCTGTAAAACGCAGCAAGGAGTTAAAACACCAAAAAGTATCTTATATGTTTTCATAATTCACCAATGCGCAGAGTATTGTTGCCACATCTGGCCTATTACACCTAATACTAGTCTCTCGTTCTTAGACAGGGTCCTCCCCAAAAAAAGATTCCAAAATCTAATAGGCCCTCCTGCACTATCAGTCCAGTTCCAGCCTCTGTCTCATCGGCGCAATGTTGCATCCCTCTGCTTGCTTCACAAGTACTTTAATGGAATGTGCTCTGATGAACTCATAGCACTTGTGATCCCCGGACATACATACTCCTGACTAACCGGACAAGCAGCAAAATCCCACCCTTTCACTGTTGAAATCCCTAGATGCCAGGAATCCTTCTATTCTAATAGTTTTCTCGGACTGTTAGATTTTGGAATTCCCTCCCTGTTTCTTGCTTCCCTGACTGCACTAACCTGCAGAAGTTTAAATATAGTGTGAATAGACATCTTGCTGCTCAACTCTCCACAATCCCCGTTTGACATGATCGCAAATATTAGTAGTAACCCATTACGTTTCAAGTGACAATATGCCTTATTAAAAAGAGTTTCAAAAATATGCAACTATCCCTTTTCTTCCTTTCTTTCTTTCTTCATTCGGCTTATCCTTCCCTTTTTTATCCTTTTTACTTATTTCTGGATGAGGAAGTAACTAATAAAGTCAGTTACTTGAAAACGATAGTAGGGCGTTAGATTTGCCAAAAAGCAACTTTCTCCAGTTTGTTTCACTACACTCTCCCCTTCACTTCTAAAAGTAAGTTAGGGTTTTCACAGGAACGTGTTAGTTCAATATTTTTCAACCATTGAAAATCGTTTAAAACTCTCAAAATAATGTCTATATCAAATTAACAAACTATAAAAATAATGATTTGGTTACGAAATCAGAGTTCTGGGTAACACTGTCACATCGCGGAATTCAAACATGCATTTCGCAGAAGCATAGGTGGTAAGATACGCCCTTAAGACCCGCAAGAAGTGTAATGGAAAATTACTGGCTCCTCCTGTTACATTCTGTAGCAAAAAAAGATAAAAATTTTACAACTGCTCCAAATCGTCCACACACTTTGGCATGCCATGTCCTTTTTCTAATACTGGACCAAAACAACTGACCTGAATAATTGACTGAGATTTTCATATATACAGTCAACCAACACCTCAGACATTTTTGACTGTAATAAATCCAGCCAGTAATTAATTACAGTCATTTGTGTTTGATGAAGCTGCTACAGTAAGGTGCTTTCTCCTTCATAAATTCAGTTGCTTTTTGTATGATTTTTCAGCTTGACAAAGGATTTTTATCCCGCACCCCCAAAATCTACTTCAGCACGAGCATGCTGACTCCTCAATCTCACATTCCAACCCTGGTGTCTAAGTTCTTGCAGTGAGAGAGAACTAAATACCTTCATCATCCTGGGCCCCCAAAATGAAGAGATTAAATCATTCCTATAATGATCCGGTTCTGGTTAATTTTGCAGTGGGAGTTTAGTTCTATGCAGTTCTAGGAGGTCAACCCTCCCTGACCTTGCCTTCTCTCTTTGAGAAGGGGTTAGTTTATTGCTAATCATCTGAGATACTCTCACCGGGGAATGCCGACGGGGCTGCCCAGACACTTTTTGCAAAGCTGAGTGCCCCTCCTCCGAAGACGCTGATTTCTCAATCCCACTTTCCGCCCCTGTTTTTCTTGCAGTGGGAAAGAACTAAACAACTTCAGCTTAACCAAAGAGCTGAGGAGGCTCTCAGATCTGACAGACACAGTCTTGTCTAGTCGTTAAGACCAGAAGCAGAAGGAACAACAGCAGGAGCAACAATTAAATTGTCCTTTTCAAGACAACACACAAACTATTTTATGCATTTGCTTCGTCCATTTTAGGACAGACAAACTATATTTAATGCTATATAACCTTCACTCTTTGCTATACTTTGTCATTTGAGATTCCTCTCAGCCTGTCACTCTAGTGCCTGCTACTGCTTTAAATCCTACTCCAGCAGCGCCTGCTCCAGCAACTCCAGCTCCTTCCTACACCAGTCCTTCCAACAGCATCTGCTACACCTTCTACCTGAACCAGCGATTCCTGCTTCAGCTCCTTTCAGCAGTTCCTGTCTATAGTCTCTATCTCCTTGTTCCAGTGCTCGGCAATGTCCAACTCCCTATTCTCATGCCTGTCGGCATCCATCTCCCTGTTTCAGGGCATTTCGACATCTCAGCTCGCTGTTCCAGTGTTAGGTATCATCTATATAGCTTGGACTAACCTAAGACACGTCACTATAAACCAGTGACTACATTCCTATACAGGCTTATACCGGTGACAGTGTTTCCTGTCCAGTTTCATACCAGTGACGATATTGCCTGTTCTGCCTCACATCAGGGACGATATCAAGATATGCAATTTATTTCCTGACAATAATTACCTTTTTTCTGTGATAAATAAACATTCGATGTTGATCGTTTTTTAACTGCTTATCTGTCTTTGTCATCATTTTGCTATTGCCATTACCTTACTGTCTTGTGTCTACTTTCTTAATTGTATGATCGACCAGCAACCAATTGCAACAACAACTGCAGTGTGCCTAAACTCTCAGCAACATCAACTTCACCCATCCAAAAAAATATTGACTAGAGTGCCTCAAGTTGAAAATCCATTTAAGTGTGCTACTATCTCTCTAGTGACAATTCAACTACCCAGAACACACACACACACACACACACACACACACACACACACACACACACACACACACACACACACACACACACACAACTTTGAAACAAACTTTCTAGCGTTCTTGTCTATTTCTTATTTAAGAACTTTAAAACTTCTCAAGGATTTTTAGGGTTTTCAAAACATTTTACATCTTCGTAAAATTATAAATGTATATATATATATATGTGTGTGTGTGTGTGTGTGTGTGCATGTGTGTGTATGTGTATGTGTGTGTATGTGTGCATGTGTGTGTGTTTTTACTTAACTAATGTTTTATTGCTTTCAGTCACAAAACCTTGTTTTTAAATTTAGTACTTGTGAAATGATGACCCATTAATAATATCCGTGCGTTTATCCATCGTTTCCATTTGCCAATTTAGCTACGCTTATATTAATTGTTAGTGTTGTTCTTGGCACTTTTCAAAGATGCTGCCATCATTAAAATACATGATCTGAAGCCAAAAAACTGCATCATACCTTCAAATGGAACAACAGAGATTCACCAACTCGAATACGACAACAGTACATTTATATTTAAAAACTTTGTTCTGTAATTTTTTTTGTCGGAATTTTTTATCCTCCAAACCTTGCTGTTGGATTTAACACTTTTTAAATGGTGACATTTTTATTCTACAATCATTTTTTTTATTTTCATATCAATATTTATATCCATTTTTCTCTTTTGCAATTTTATAACTAAACACAAATGTCATGAAAAAATTTTATTCTTAGAAGTTCTTGATGTGCCCCTTAAGTAATCCAATTGACTAAATTTCCACTACTAACGATTACTGTGATATTATCCCATTGATTGCTGTACACTCATTAACTCTTATCCTCGAGTGGCCTCCGGACCTTGATAAGTGGTTACTCCTTTATAAAAAAAACTGCTTGCCTGTGGAACTCTATACTACGGTCCTGTTTCCCAGCTGACTACAACATGGTAGCTTTCAAGTGTCAATGTAAAAATATTTTGTTGAGCTGTCCTTTTAGATAATAAAATTCTACCCAGTTTCCACTGTAACTGATGATTACGGTGTTGTCTCAGTAACCATCTGACACTCATCAACTCTTATCCTCAAGTGGCCTTCTGGCCTTGACAAGTGGTGACTCACTTATAAAAAAAAACAAAACTCTGTTGTTGGATTAAACGTTTGCTAAGTGGTGGCACTTTTAGTCTACAATTCAATCATTTTTTCAGTTTAATGATATGCATGTTTGTAGCCATTTTTATGATATGCATGTTTGTAGCCATTTTTATGATATGCATGATTTTAGCCATTTTTATGATATGCATGTTTGTAGCCATTTTTATGATATGCATGTTTGTAGCCATTTTTATGATATGCATGTTTTTAGCCATTTTCATGATATGCATGTTTGTAGCCACTTTTATGATATGCATATTTTTAGCCATTTTTATGATATGTATATTTTTAGCCATTTTTATGATATGCATGTTTGTAGCCGTTTTTATGATATGCATGTTTGTAGCCATTTTTATGATATGCATGTTTTTAGCCATTTTTATGATATGCATGTTTGCAGCCATTTTTATGATATGCATATTTTTAGCCATTTTTATGATATGCATATTTTATTTATTAAAAAAATAACTTTCATCGTGTTGGCAGGTGAAAGATTGCTGCCATCTTGTTTAAATCGAAACAGAAAATTACCTCCCTTTTTGAACTCTTCTGTGTCTTACGATCATTTTCACTAAATTCTATTTTTGTTTTCTTTAATAGATAATTTTCTACCTTATCGATTTTCATAATTTTTGGATATAATCATCTTAAAAATACGAGGAATACGTAGATACCATTGTTTTCATGTGAAAATTCAGTATTACGATTTTCGAAATTTCGTCCCAATAGTGTAGAAGCGTCGTTTTCTCTTTATGAATTATTTGGATTCTTCGGACTACTGCTCTTATCTTGAGTGTCATTTTCAAAATGTTTCAGTCGAAGTAAACTCTGACCTTCTTCAGATGTATCTTGTCGAAAGGTTGTGAAAATGACCCTCAAGATGAGAACAGTAGTGCGAAGAATTCAAATAATTCAAATAACAAATTGTCATCTCAAAAATTCACAAACGTTTCTCTTTATGCGTTGAATTCTCAATTTTGATTAACGCATTATAAGATTTACATCTGTATTTTTCATTCGTGACATTTCTTTTTTATTCATCTACTCTTGCCATTTTTGCCTAGACACATTTCTACATAACTACTTACACACGCCCTGACTTCAACACCTGTGCATGGTATGCAAACATTCTTCATATATGAACGTGTAGCAGCAGGAGCAGTGTATACTCGTGGCTTGAGATATTGAATATATTTGGCTTATAAGATCATTGCTGATTGGTTGTAGCAATCAACTTCCTTTCTGACTTGCCCACTCAGAGACCAGCTCTCAAGTGAGCTGATCATGTGATGAAGGGTGAAGCTTCAAAAAGCTACCAATCTTGTGAAAATCTGTCGACTCTGTCCAAAATTTTAGGCATGACTACAAACATACGTACATACATACATTTAAACAGACAGGTGAGATTATTAAAGAATTTTAAACCCATAGCAACTCTCTCTCTCTTTCTCTTTTCTTGGCCAGGACATGGTACTGACAACAATTCTACATGGCTGGAATTAAGCCTTTTGTTTAAAACTGAAAAGCGAGTTGTTATTGTGATGGACTGTACATGTTACCAAGTAGTAACAACGTAAAATTTTTTATTCTACTAAAAACGCTGGTAAAACTTGCGGAGAATGCTCTGCTTTACAGTTGTTTTAAAAGTGGAACAGAAATTTAAATTTCATTTCGGTTAAAATGTGGTACATGTTTATATTACATCCAACTCACCGTTCACATTCAACATGTCAACTTTGTAGGTTTTCAGGTATGCTGACAAGGTTGGGGATGTCTATTCCGAAAGCTGTTCTTAATATGGGGAGGTTGGGGGGTGTTTATTTGTTGTAAGTATACCCGAAAACCTATAAAAGTCGACATTTCCAATGTGAATGGTGAGTTGGACTTGTGTAAAAAAATACCAAAAATGTATACCAAATTGACTTTTTTTCATTGAAAAATTAAATTATTTCGTTTTTGTTAATAAAAATATATTATCTGAAGCCAGGAGCTGCAGCACATTTCTTTATGAACACCCTCCTCTCACATTTCTCCTTTTTATACACATGTCAATAAAGACAGCCCAATAAAGTTGTACTGGACTATTTCTAGACCAACTGTACCCTCATCTACATAAGCACCTATAAAAAAGTTTAATTTTCTTTCTCCCATGAAATAATTCTCATCTTGCCCACTTCTCCTATTTAAAAAGAAAGCTGTTCAATTGGCCAAGACAATTCTTCTTGACTAATTCAGTGGACACCCTATTTTGTCAGGCTGAATGCAAAAAAAAAAAAAAAAAAAAAAATCTATTCTTTCTCTTTTTCAAATGGGATGCTATCCAGTCAACAAGTAAGGAAACCTCTCCTCTTTAATTTTAATGCAAACATTCTGAGGATTGTCTATTTTCTTGGCTGTATAAGAACTTTTTTTAGTCAGCCATATAAAGCTGTAAACACAATCACTGTTGCAAGGAGTTTTCTTTATTAATGTTTAATTTAATAATTCAATACATATATTATCCTTACCTCAGTCTTGCGCGTCTTCTGTACTCCTTTCTTTCTGCATTATTCAACTTCGATAAGTGAGAATTGAACCGCTCCCTTGCCAAATCATCTTATACCAAAAAATTAAACACCTCTGTGCTCTGAAGAACTCATTGCACTTGTGCTCCCTTGACGTACATATCCTCGACAAACCCGCTTAGCAACAAAATCACACCCCTTCACTGCTGAGGTCCCTAAATGTCAGAAAACTTTCTACTCTAATAGTTTCTTCCCTCGAACACCTATTCTCTTCATGCCATGCCTACTTTCCTGGCTGTACTGATATGCAAAAGTTTAAATGTAATGTAAACAAACATCTTGTTCATCTTCCCTAAGCATGGTCCCAAATAATAGCCCCTTATTTCCAAGTTATGATATGTCTTGTTTGGAGTGAATGTGAATAAAAAAAAACAAAAAAAAACAAAAAAAAAACCTATAAACACATCAGATGCGTCAAATAACGTTATACATAAAACAAACTATTTAATTTAATTTAATTTCAACAATCAACAGAAATTATTTCTGTAATTACCTGTTCTCTATTGATTGCAGTATAATGTTGGTTCTGTGCAGTTCTAGGAGGCCCACCCTCTCAGGCTTTGCCTTCTATCTTTGAGAAGGGGTTAGTTTATTGCTAATCGCCTGAGGCACCTCTACCGGGAAATGCTGAAAGGGCTGCCTAGGCATCTTTTGCAGGGTCAGAGTGCTTCTCCTCTAGGGTGCTGATTTTTCAATCCTACTTTCTGAGCCTTGTATCACATTTCTTGTGACAGGAGAGAAATGAATAGCTTGAAAATCGAATAAAAAAGAGATTTAAATACGAAAGAATGACTAATGAACAAGAGCCAACTCTGCTTTGTATCGAATTATTGGCCTTAATCGAATCGGATTATATTTGTTAATCGTTATAAGCAAGTTAAATCTTAAGCGTTTAATCTCTTCCTTGCTTGGTGAAATGTGGCACAAGACCACGTTCGAAATAAGGTTGGCAAATGACGGCTAAAGCTTACTCTTCGCCATTCAAAATCAAAATGCTTAAACTCGCTTCTGTGCAAGTCTCTCTGTGCATGCACTCGCCTGAATTAATAAAAACGAATCAAAACATTCTAAGCGAATCAAATGTGTTTTTAAAATTTATAAAAATTGCTCTTTTCAAGCCACATTGGATGCATAAAAGCCAGATCATTTTCCAATAAACAGTCGAGACGAAATCTACGACAGATCTAAAATCTACACCATCTTAGCCCCCCCCCTTTGTTGGGCCTTGGAGTCGCTCAATCACACACTATTATAAGCATATGCACGCATACATTGATGAACACACAGACACACAACTTATTAATATCTTTGATTTTGTTATCGATTGTTGTGATCAAAAAATTAGAATTTGATCAACAAATTAGAATTTGATCAACAAATTAGAATTTGATCAATAAATTAGAATTTGATCAACAAATTAACATTTGATCAACAAATTAGAATTTGATCAACAAAGTAGAATTTGATCAACAAATTAACATTTGATCAACAAATTAGAATTTGATCAACAAATTAACATTTGATCAACAAATTAGAATTCGATCAACAAATTAACATTTGATCAACAAATTAGGATGTGATATTCGTTTTGAGCATACCCAAAAACCAAAAAGTCATCAATTTCAAGGTTAGTGTTGAGTTGAGTTGCAGTAAAGTAAAAGAAAAAAAAAAACGAAACAAATAACAACAGCTATGGTTTTATTTTGTTTTTAAATTCAAAATGGAAATTCAACTTTTTTTGTTTCAATTTTTTCATTCAAGTTTTTTGCTTATCGATCGTTGCCACAAACAAGTCGGAGTTTTTCTTTAATGTTTCGGTACTTATAAAAACAAACGAAAAATAAATAACAGCAACTACAGTTTATCAAAAAAAGAAAAAACTATCATCATTAGAAGGGATGAAATTATTGGTTTTCTGACATTTTTGAATGCTTACTATTATTATAATTATTATTATTAATAGTATTATATATATATATATATATATATATATATATATATATATATATATATATATATATAATTAGTATTAATATTAGTATTAGTGTTATTATTATTAGTAGTAATATTAATATTATTAGTAGCAGTATTATTAGTATTATTATTTGTAGTAGTATAATATATTATGTGGCCTTCTCATGTGGCTTTGCCATTAAGCATGGCGGACATATTTCATTAACAGGTGGGGTGAATCAGGCGAGTAATTGGTGCCGTAGATGGTATTTGAAAGTCTAGCAGAACTGACCATCAAGGACTATCCCTGTTGTTGAGGATTAAAATTATCAACCACTGTCCTAGTGTATCTGTCATAAGAGGCGACTACAGGAAATGTTGGGAGGGTATCTTTA
>NC_136483.1:182838829-182881329 GCF_053919585.1 Euprymna scolopes
TAAATTCATTATAAAAATCCCTTGTAAGATAAATATTACTTTCTGGGTCTATTTAAAAGATAATTAGTAATGCACATTCCTAAGATATCAAATAAAAAAAAAACAACAACCTTGTTTGTACAAAAAATAGCTTAATTAGCCCCCCCCCCTAAATGCGAGAGATTCTGGCTTTGTTCAAACAAAACAAAATGAAGTTGTTTAAACATGGATTCTACAGAAGCCAAAAATGTTTGTCTTTTTTTAAAAAAAAAAGGCTGTCTGAAAATGACGTTAGGTAGTTGGGGGGAGGTAAAGAATGCTGGTTTCCATATTTTCCCCCAGCTGTGAATCCGTACATTTCCATCGTGAACGTTTGTATAATTTTTTACCATTTTTTTAATTTAATTATTTTTCTGTGTTCTTGCTTTTCTATTTTTATTTTTCAAGATTATATAAAATTATGTTACGCTGAAAGTTACACATTCATTTAAGCAAAAAAAAAAAATATTAGAATCTTATATATAAAATTACATGAAACATGTAATCTAAAAAAAAAGTAGAAATATTTTTTGCAATTATAATTTTCTTGTGTGGAAATATTAAATAAACAATGCTTAATTCAATGATAATATCAGTAGTTCAGGAAATTAATTTTTCGACGAGTTATATTGAATTCATTAATAAGGACTTTAGGGGCTTTTTTGTAATGTTTATGGAAAATTTATTTTTCTTTTAATTGTTACAATTTACGATGCTTCATTTTCATAAAAAAGCAAAAATGAATTTATTGATTGTTTTTTTACTACTGAAAACCATAACTTTAGTAAAGGTATTTTTTGTTTAAACAAAATAATACATTTCCACTAAGATTAAAAAAAAAAAAAATATTCCGTGATCATTATTTGAAAAATACTGAAAATTTTTATTAAAATTGGTTAATTTCTTGATGTTTTTGTAAATTTTTAAGTTTAAAAGGAAGGGTCAAATATTTATACATGTCGAACATCGGCTATTCATTTTGCACGTCCCTAAAGATTTCAACTAAAACAATGTTATCTACTTAACTGTCATGTCGCAATTAGTTAAATGTTACTGTATTATCACAAAAAGCACATATTTTCATAATATTGGCGGCGGGGGGGGGGACAAACAAAGAAAACAAAACAAAAACAAACAAACAAACAAACAAAAAAAAAACAGACAAACAAACCCCACAAAGAAAAACAAAACAGACCGGCCATATTGTTTTGGACAGTGAACGTAAACACGAGAGAAGTAATTCAGGGTTGCCAAAGTAAAAAAAAATATTTAAAGTCAAATTTTTCTGGAAAAGGGACCGGAACAGACCAAATGGAAAATGTTCTTTATTCATGCTATGATATTAAACTAAAATGGGTAAATGTGTACTTTAGTGACAAAAGTTATAAAAAAACTATTTATTTTTTTTATATAAAACACATTATTAGACTCAAGGCTGAAATAAAACCAGAAAAAAATTCATTTTTATTATTTCTTTCATCATGGTTTATTAGATTAAATGTACAGTTGAGGTCGCCATATTGCTTTTAAAATTTAGCATTTCTAATGTTTAAGAGATTGGCCTTTTTAACGCTCTTAATTAAAACATGGTTAAACACATTTACCTAAAAATGCCTATATTAAAGATGTTAACCTTGGGCTACACTGAAGATATTAACGCCAAACATTTGTGCCATTTTTAGTTGTTTCGTATTGTTTTCTTAACGGTGATGAGATAAAGACGTTTCCTATAAAACTGATATCAAAGATTTTTTTTTTATGTTTTTAGAGAAATTTTTTTTTTCACATAAAACACTTGCGCTAAGGAATATTAGTAATACATTCTAGCGTTTTCATATTTTTTAAAGCGTGGCAGAAAAGTTTAAAGAATATTTTAAAATGCTATATCCCAAACCTTCAAATATGAGATTTTTTGATTTTCTATTTTTTTTTTAGACGATTACATATTGGAGAAAAAGTATGTCCGAATTTAGAGTGGGGGATTAGTTTTGTATATAAAGTCAAATTTAAAAAAAAGGCCAAATACAAAGCTTCTTTCATTTTTTAAAAAAACTGCCTCAAAAAAAAAAAAGTAAATAAATAAATAAAAAAATAAATAAAAATAAAAGAAAAAAAAATAAAATAAAAGAAACTCAGTTAAGCGAAATTTGGCTTTAAAAAAGCCAACCCGGTAAATCTGAAGAGAATCATAATTTGGATATTTATTTTCATTAATAATTAATTTTCTACTTTATCGTTTTCGTAATTTTTGGATATGTTACGAATTTCGACATGACGATAAAGTACCTACCATTGCTTTCAATTGAAATTCCATATTTCGATTTTCGAATTTCATTATTATAACGAAGAAGAAGCGCCTATGATTTTAAGTAAAAATATTTTTTTTTTTAGAGTAATGCCAAAACTAATTTCGGGTTTGTTTTACTGTACACAGATTCGAAAAAGTTGTCACAAAACAAATAAAGAACAAATGAATGTTATCAAAGGCAAGATAAGTTACTTTTCTACCTAACTGGATATGTTTTTAGTGTTTATATTTAATGTAACATGTTTATTCAGCTCGAAAAACATACAGTGTTTATCGATGTATTCGAAAATTCAAAATGGCGGCCGACTCTTTCTCGGAGACGATAAGTTTGAGAAAAGGAGTTATAAATAAAAAAACAGTCAAAATGCTATTAAAAATCCGCCGAATATATTTCAGCCTATGTTACGGTAACATATATTGAGCGAGAAACAGTATTTTGTCTGGATTTTTTTTTTAACTCCTTTTCCCAAACTTACTGTGTTCAAGAGAGAGTCGGCTGCCATTTAAAATTTTAAAATTTTGCAATATATCGGTAAACACTGTATGTTTTTCGAGCTGAATAAACTTGTAAATATAAACACTAAAAATATATCCAGTTAGGTAGAAAAGTAACTTATCTTGCCTTTGATAACATTTATTATTTGTTATATATTTGTTTTGTGACAACTTTTCCGAATCTATATGTACAGTAAAACAAACCCCTAATTTCACTATAAATAACGATCATTAACAATTAAATTATCTATCTTGTTCAAAAAAAAAAAAAAAAAAAAAAATTGATCTAGGTTGCTTTTTTTTTTTTTTTTTCAATTTTGCATACAAAATTTGTTAATACTCGATGGATTGCGGAAATAATTTTTTAAATGCGCTGTTTGGATGAATCAGAAAATACAGACCGATTTTTCTAGACTTACTTTGAAAAAGTTAATTTAGGTTGCTATCTTTTCAGTGTTTTAAACAAAATTTCCCCTGTTTAATGGTTAATGCGTCATTTTTAGTAAATATCGAATTATTTATTTCAGGATATAAGTCTGAACGCTTTATATCAGTCTTTAACACTTATATCACTTACAAATAAAAAAGTAAATAAATAAAATGTATTGGGGAGTTATCCCCCTTGGAAGTTCATACTTATCTCCCTTGTTACTCATTCGATCTCTATCGTGTCTACTAAGGAAAGAAGGCCAGTGAACTGAAGAATCACGTGACGCATGACGTCACAGCATCTAGGCAAAGGAGATTTTATTACTCTCATAATATTTATTTACATATTTTCTTTTTTACTAGTGGATCACTATTTATCCAGTCGCGAAGGCCACTCGGGGATAAGTGTTAATTAGTGTACGGTGCTCACTGGGATGGTGGCGTAGTAGTTGTTAGTAGCGGAAATTGGGTACAATAGTAGCTCAAATGTGCCAAAATAAACAAAATACTGGTAGAAATGAGGTATGACTATAATAAAGACGGAATTTTCAATCTCTATAATAAATAATAGCAGTAAAAACTTGTCAAATAAAATTCATTCATTGTAATTTTTTGTGTATTCTCAAGAAAAATATTCTAAAAAAAATCTCTTTATAAAATAAATCTATTTTTTGCACTCTCTATAAAACTGGTAAATTTTCAAATAATTCCTCAAAAAGCTATAAACGGGAAACTTAGCACCGCATTTGTTTCTATGGATTTTGATGTAAACAATGAAAACAATGCCATTTTCTAAATTCTCTCAAAAATCAAATAATTGATCAATTTCGTAAATTTTTTACAGATTAATTAAAAAAAATCTGAACTATATATGAAATGAAATAAAATAATATGCAAAGAATTCTCATATTCCCCCCCTACCCCGTGATCTTATCAGAATTTTTATGGGGGGAATTCACATCTTAGTACTCTACATATTAAAATATACTGCATGACCACTTGTTCAGCATCCCTTACCTAAACTGAAACTCTTAAAAAAAAAAAAAAAAAAAATGACAGTACAATCTAAAATTACGCTTAAACCAGGACAAAACTTAAACAAAATCAAATTGCCTCCTCCCTTGAGGCTTGCATTTACGAACATCCGTAGGCTTAGAACTAATTTAAATGATGTTGAAGCATTTCTCCTAACAAACACCCTGGACATCTTAGCACTAAGTCTAACTACTTTAATATGCCTGGATATCTCTCACTCTACCGTAAGGACTCTGGCAGACATATGCACGGGCTTGGAGTCTATATTCGAAACACCCTCCCCATGACTAGAGAAACAAAACTAGAATCGGACGAACAAGCCTTTATGTGCTTTAGACTTAACATACAACATAACATGGGTTACTTTTATTTTATCTACCGCTCTCCCTCGACCCAGGACTGTACCCTAATAAACAAAGTCTCTGACAGCATAGATACAGCACTTTCTATCAACACTAGCGCACAAGTGCATGTATTTGGAGACTTCAATGTCCACCACAACAACTGGCTTGGATTTTCTACTTACACAGACACAGCTGGTAGCACAACACATAGCTTCTCTATAACTCATTCCCTATCACAGATGGTTATGTTTCCAACTCGTTTCCCTGACCAGCAAGAACAACACGCATCACTTTTAGATCTGTTTCTGACCGCAGCTCCTGATGATTGTGTTATGAACGCCCACAGCCCACTTGGGAATGCTGATCATGTAGTGATAATAGTTGAAATCTCCCTAAACTCTAGAGCCAAAACGGAAGAGCCATTGCTCAAAACAACTAGATATTATAAAAAGGCTAACTGGGAAGCCATCAGAGATCTCATCAGAGATGCCCCATGGCAAAATATTTTTTCTCTTCCTGCTGAACAGTGTGCAAATGAGACCATTGAATGGTTCAAAACAGCAATTGAAGCACATGTTCCCACTCGGAAATTTTATAGCAAGCCCCACTCTCCTGAATGGTTCACTTCCACATGTGCAGCTGCCATCGCGCAAAGGCAGCACGCGTACCGCAGATTTAACCGACATAAATCCAGTTCAAACAGACAGAGTATATAAAAGCTAGAAGTAACTGTAAGAAAGAAATAGCGACAGCTAAGAGAGAATTTACTGAAACCACCAAAAAATGCATTGAAGCACAGAAATTAGGAACCCGTGACTTCTGGAAAATCTACAACAGTGTAGTAAATAATGGGCAATCAACAATTCCCCCACTATCCAACAATCATGAAGTTGTTTGCTCAGCAACCGAGAAGGCTAACATGCTTTCCAGTCGGTTTGCCTCCAACTCCACACAGGACCCTGCTAACCACCCTTTTCTTGGACTTTCCTTTGCCGACAGATGCCACACTAGACGATCTCTCAGGTGCATGCTATCATAAAAAATCTTGACACTTCAAAAGCATGTGGGCCTAATCTCATCTTGGCTGTGCTATTAAAAAAGTGCTCAGCCGAAGTAGCTCCAATCCTCTCCAAACTTTACAACAAATGTCTTAATGAATCTTGTATTCCTGCCTGCTGGAAAACTGCTTCTGTGGTCCAAGTTCTCAAGAATACTGGCGAAAGAACTGACCTAGTGAATTACTGCCCCATTTGCCTCCTCACACTTTTTGCCAAAATATTTGAGTCCATAATTAATCAAGCTCTAATCCATCACCTTACAGATGCTAAACTTCTGACCGACCAACAATATGGATTTTGACAAAGCAGGGGAGGGTAAAGCGGTAGCCCTAGATATATCAAAGGATTTTGACAGGGTATGGCATTAAGGTCTTCTCAGGAAAATCAGATCATACGGAATCACTGGAAGAATACTTAACATAATTAAATCATCATTCTTAGATAAGAGAAAAATCCAGGTTGTCCTCGATGGTTGTACATCTAAACAATATGATATAAATGCGGGAGTGCCTCAGGGATCTATCCTTGGACCTTTATTATTCCTAATATTCATAAATGACTTCCCTGACAAAATTGTCTGTGAGATGGGTATATATGCTGATGACACCATGCTCTATAACAGACACGACAGGAAAACAAATGAACACATATCTAAAGAAATGGCAGAAACACTAGAGGATGACCTCCAATCTGTAGTGGAATGGGGACAAAAATGGATGGTCACATTCAATGCTGCTAAGACTAAACTTGTTTCCTTCAATAACTACAAGAAACCTTCTCTACCACCAATAGCAATGGCCAAAGACTCTTTATCTGAAAGCACATCTTTTAAACTCCTCGGCCTAATGTTCACAGGAAACATGAGTTGGAAAAATTACATTGAGAGCATTGCCAAGACCGCTGTGAAAAAGGTACGTTCTCTCTACCATGCTAGAAAGCTACTAATGCCCAAAAGTATCCTGTACCTCTATAAGGCCATCATTCAGCCATGTATGGAGTATTGGTTTTATATTTGGGCTGGTGTATCTGCTACTAGTTTCTCACTCTTAGACAAGGTTCAAAAGAGAATCGCCAACCTAATAGGTCCTGAACTGTCATCTAGGCTTCAACCTCTGTCCCATCGACGAGATGTTGCATCCCTCTGCCTGTTCTACAAATACTTTAATGGTGAATGCTCTGACGAATTGCAAGCACTTGTACCCCCTCAACGTAAATACCCCCGACAAACCCGACAAGCAGCAAAATCCCACCCCTTCACAGTTGAGATCCCTAGATGTAAGAGAGCTTTCTACTCCAGTAGTTTCTTCCTCAGAACCGCTAGACTTTGGAATTCCCTTCCGAGTTCCTGCTTCCCCAACTGTACTGACATGCAGAAGTTCAAGTGTAATGTGAACCAACATCTTGCTACCCAAGTTCCCACATAGTACCCCTGTAACCTGTGTCCCTAATTGTAGCTCCCTACATCAAAGTAGCAATGTGCCTTGTTTGGGATAAAAATGTAATTAAAAAAAAACAAAAAAAATACTGGAATAATGAAATAAAATATATTTAATTTTGAGTCACAAACATTGCAAATTTATGTGATTTTTTATCGATTTTTCCAGAAAAAAGAAGTTGGAAAATATATTAAAATTATTTAAGTTTGACAAATTTATGTGATTTTTTATCGATTTTTCCAGAAAAAAGAAGTTGGAAAATATATTAAAATTATTTAAGTTTGACAAAATTAAAAAAACATTTATTTACATTTGACAGTTTTTACTTGTATAATTTGAAACATTTTCCGAAATTATTTTTTTAATGATTGAACTTTTCAAGGTTTGTGAAAAAAATATGGAAGATTTGGTCTTAAAACGCATTATAAATAAACAGACAATCTTACTGTTAATAATTTAATTTTTTTAATCGATGCCGTTTTTAAATAGTGAATAATCAAAAAAATATATTTAGAAATCAAATGTGAATAATTTTTTTCTACGGAAGGCCAATGACTCAATAATTTGTTTGCATATCGCCGATAAAAATCGTAATGTTACTCATTTTTTTGTAAAACAAAAATATAATTTCTAAACCAAGGAACTTTTTTTTTTTTTTTTACATGGTGGTCACCACTTATCAAGGCCCGGAAGCCACTTAGGGACAAGGGTTATTGCAAGTAAAGTACGTTAGTGTGAAGATTTGATGAAGTGTTTACTTAAGGGGGCGGTTCATTAGGAATTTGTTAACGTAGGACTTGAAGACATCCAAGTTGTAGTCAGGTGGGAAGCAGGCAGATGGAACAGAGTTCCACAGGCGTGCAGTATTAAGAAAGAAGCTTTGTTCATGGAATCTATTTTTTGATTTAGGCACAGATAAAGAGTGGGGGGAATTTTTCACAGTGGATTCAGCTAGACGGGTGTTTTTCGTGAAAGATTGGCGACTGAAACTGAAACAATTATGATTTAAGACTAATGAAAATTTCTTTGTGCACAGCGTAGTTTACAAATGCACTAATATTAAATAAAAATGTGACGTTTAGTTTGTAAGTCCAAATAAAAATTTGTATTGAAATAGTAATAATAAATAAAAAATAATCGATGCCGTTTTTGGATACTAAATAATTAAAAATTATATTTAGAAATCGAATGTGAATAATTTTTTCTATCAAAGCCAATGATGCAGTAATTTGTTCACACATCGCTGATAAAAATCGTAGCGTTACTTGTTTCTTTTGTCTGAACAAAAATATAATTTATAAACGAAGTAACTGAAACAATTATGATTTAAGCAAAATGTAGTAGGCAAAAACCAGAAACAAAGATAGGAAATAGTCAGTTTCGCCCTGCACCACCCACCTCTAGAAGAGAGGGGTTTCTTGGCTGTAATGACCGTAGAGAAAGAAGAAGAAGGAAACAGAAAAAAAAGTCAGAAGAAAACTCGCTTTTCGCAGATTCGTCGTTCGTCACAAAGAACAATCCAACCGCCAGAACCACCAACACACAATCTGCAGGACACTACCTGACTGCTTCTCAGCGTCTTGCGTTTATAGCGGCTGGGAATTATATATTTGCATAATCGCATGAGAGCACACACGATTCTGCGAGAATTGCATGGGGTCAACGCCAATAAAAACCCATGGATGCCATCTTGGAACTCACTTCCACTCTCTTTCCCTCGGCCCGCAATACAAAAACAGACGTATCCGAAGTAAGCTCTTTATTTCCCTCCATTTTGGTTATTGCCAATTCCGCTACAAGTTAATTAAGTTTCTTGTCCACGGCATATTTTACAGTGTGTTAATATTAAATAAAAATCTGACTTTTAGTTTATGTCCATACAAAAATTTTGTATGGAAAATAAATTTCTGATAAAATCAATTTAAGAATTTAGTTAAGATAAAGACAAAAAAACTTAGCTTTAGGAATTCAAAATCGAATAAGGACAGTTTTATAAAAATAATTTAAATATTACTCTTTTTCGGCTACAAATTACGATATTGAAAATTAAAGCAAATTCTGTTAGTTAACAGGTTCCATATCAAACTGGAAGTTAATTGTTTTAAGTGTTGTCTGCTTAAAATATAATCTTTTTTCTGGATATCCACATCTACATATGTCTTTTTCATAATAGTTCAAGCCAAAGGTAAGACTTTTACTATTATATTTAACTTGGATAATGTGCTTTTTTTTTTTTTAAATATTTTGAATATTTTATAAGATCCGTTTTTCGTATATATGCGACGCCATGTTATATTCGCATTTTTTAACAAGTTTTGGTTATTTTATGACGTTCAAATCAAATTTCGTCCATTTTATTCAGTGTAAAATAAAGAATGTTTATTTACAATTTAAACCCGATTCTTTTTCTTCAATAATAAAGTAAAAATTATGATAATTTTTGAATTTTAATAGTTTTCACTATTTTTTGTTATAGTTGTCGAAAATTAGTGTCATACCTAGTAGGAATCCACTCAATAATCGTCACTGTGACAACTCGTGACAATTATTTGGTGAATTTCTATCAGCATTTTGTTTATTTTGGGACATTTGAGTCATTATTGATGTTCGAAGATGGTATACTCTCGTCTGCCAAGATGATTGTTGGTTTAACTTACCAACTCAACACTGGTTATTTTCCAAACCGAATAAAAACTTTAAAATACATTAAAACACACAAAACTTATCCAGGAAGTAGAAAAGTAACTCATATTGCTTTTGGTAACATTTATTTGTTATTTATTTGAAGTTACGATCCCGTTTTCGCTTATTGACTTCTCTTATAAATACTTCATTTAATATTATATACATATAGATGCATATTAATTAATAAATCTAATATATAAACGGCTATATGTCGGTCTGTCTGTCAGTCTGTTTGTCGGCTGTCTGTCTTCATATTTTCAAACTCCATCTCCTCCGAAACTAAAAGTCGCAGAGCAGCACTTGGGCCTCAAATGATTGGATTTTTTACGGTCCGTTTCATAAGGCGTTTTAGCCAATAAAAATTGTTTTTAAGGTGTCAAAATTGAAAAAAAAAAAAAATCATTACACCAAACAGTTTTGCTTGAAAATTCATAATAATAAGTTAATTAGTTTAGGAGTGACTTTTGCACATAGAGATACATAAATATCTACATTATAATCTATCTATCTATCCATCTATCTATCTATCTATCTATCTATCTATCTATCTATCTATCTATCTATCTATAAAAGTGAAAGTGTCTGTCTGGCTGTGTATCTGTGTGTCTGTGTGTGTACATTTCCCTACGCAATAACTCTGTCAATTTTAAGTCTAAAGACTCGAAATTTGATATACAGGGTACTGAGATTTGGGAAAATCGACGTGATCGGTTTTCGGCCAGAAATTTGGCGATTAAGGGGCCAAAGTTCAACGATTTGACCTTTGAAGACTCTACCAAACTCCTCCGACTAAATACTTGAAATTTTAGATATAGGTACATTGGAAATGGATCTAACTTAATAACTTGATTTGAGCCCAAAACGATAAATTTAAAGGGGTCATAATATGGGTCAAAGTTAAAAAAATTGACCACGTTTTTTTTTTTTAGCTCAATATACATCTCCAAATACCTGGACAACGCCGGGTACTCATGCTAGTCTATCTATAAAAATGAACGTGTATCGGACTGTCTGTGTATCTGTCTGTGTGTGTACATTTCCCTACGCAATAACTCTGTCAATTTTAAGTCTAAAGACTCGAAATTTGATACACGGGGTACTGAGATTTGGGAAAATCGACGTGATCGGTTTTTGGCCAGAAATTTGGCTGTTAAGAGGTCAAAGGTCAACGATTTGACCTTTGAGAACTCTACGAAACTCCTCCGATAATTTCCGGTCTAAACACTTGAAATTTTAGATATAGATTCCTTGGACATGGATCTAACTTAATAACTTGATTTGAGTCCAAAACAATAAATTTTAAGGGGTCATAATAGGGGCCAAATTTAAAAAAATTGACCGTTTTTTTTTGCTCAGCATACACCTCCAAACATCCGGGCAACGCCGGGCACCCATGTTATTATATCTATAAAAGTGCACGTGTCTATGTGTCTGTATCTCTGTTTGTGTGTCTGTCTGTGTACATTTCCCTACACAATAACTCTGTCAATTTTAAGTCTACAGACACGAAATTTGATATACAGAGTACTGAGATTTGGGAAAATCGATGTGATCGGTTGTCGGCCAGAAATTTGGCTGTTAATAGGTCAAAGTTGAACGATTTGACATTTGAGAACGTTACCAAACTCCTCCAGCCATTTTGGTTCTAAACACTTAGAATTTTAGATATAGATTCCTTGGACATGGATCTAACTTAAGAACTTAATTTGAGCCCAAAACAATAAATTTTAAGGGGTCATACTGGGGGTCAAAGTAAAAAAAATTGACCGTTTTTTTTTGCTCAACAGACACATCCAAACATCCGGGCAACGCCGGGCTGAAATGCTAGTATATCTATAAAAGTGAACGTGTCTGTATACATTTCCCTACACAATAACTCTGTCAATTTTAAGTCTACAGACTCGAAATTCGATATACATGGTACTGAGATTTGAGAAAATCGCTGTACTCCGTTTTTTGCCCCAAACTTGGCTGTTAATGGGTCAAAGTTCAACGATTTGACATTTGAGAACGTTACCAAACTCCTCCGCCAATTTTGGGTCTAAACACTTGGAATTTTAGATATGGACATGGATCTAACTTAAGAACTTAATTTGAGCTCAAAACAATAAATTTTAAGGGGTCATAATAGGGGTCAAAGTACAAAAAATTGACAGCTTTTTTTTTTTTGCTCAACATACACCTCCAAACACCGGGGCAACGCCGGGCTGAAATGCTAGTATATATATATATATATATATATATATATATATATATATATATATATATATATATATATATATATATATATATATAATGCAGATGTTTATATGTGTATTACTATAATAATTATTAAATACCTACAGACACTAGTGTTTCATCCTTTCGGGAATCTTCACTGCAGCGTGTCACTATTAACACCAGTTGATAGATTCGAACCCGGCGACAGAAACCATCTTTGTCTTCATTAGCAAAGACCGTATCCATTCGGCTACCATTAACCATGTGAAATAACGTTAAAATTGAAACATGTTATATGACGATCTGCGCATAGCTAAATTGACCGACTTAATTCAACTGTAAGTGCTCAATCAGAATCTCATATGATTGGTATGGTTCGATGGAAAGGCTTCCACAGCTAAGCATTGGGTATTGCTTTAGAAGCAGCTGATTGTAAATTACAAGTTGCTAGAGAGAAAGGGAAGCAAAGAAACCGAGAAAATTGTAAGCTGATTTCCATTTAGGAGCAACAGTGAAAGCTCTACACGTGAAAATCAGGGAAAAATTCCTGAACTTGTAGAAATGCTTAGCTAGTATGATAGTGTGATTAAACTGCACATTGATGTTGTGATCCAACCACTTGTGATGGTCGGAATTAATAATTGTTATAATAGAACTTTTTATTATCATGTGAACAATCCCAGACAATAGTCGTTGCTGACTCTATTATTTGGTCGATAAGGCAACCAAACAGTTAGCGGATTTGAGATTGATAGTAATATTTTGCAAAGAAAACAATTGATTTCGAGAGAATAGTATGAAAAGTTATTTTAGCTAAACTTGGGAGCAGAATTTAATCTTGAGTTCAACTTCCCAGGACAGTCGGTGGGGGAACAGATTCGATGAAAATTTACTCTGATACGCGATTATGCACGGAGCCAATCAGAAGAGAAGGAGATATGTCGTAATGGCCCCTGATTGACTAGTTTGGATCGGGGAAGCTTTATTCCCAACCCACACTCTAAATATATTAGCTTATGCACGAGCGATTTTTAGTTGAGAGCAGTTGAGAAGTCGAATTAGAAGAATCAAGCTGACAACGAGCTGAACTGACCGCGTCTAAATCACGCCGACTTTGAGATTCTGCTGTCAATCTCTCACAAGCTGAATAATATATTCGTCACATATCGTATTTGCACAAAAAATGGAAATAGATTTGTGTGTGGCAAAAAATTGTCACTGATGATAATTTCTCGTTTAACATTACCGCAACAAAAACTTCCCCCCACATCCACCTCTGCAGACTGTTGATGATAACATATTTTAAAAGAAAGGGAAGAAAGTCAAATTCACGTAATTTTGGCTCTAAGTTTCCCACCTAGAGATGTTTACGATATACGAAAATGGAATTCGGAATTATGGGTGACTGTTCTCCGGGTAAGGCGACACTTGTTGAACTGTGGACTTAATTGATTTAATTTCGATTGCCTATACAATTATCTTGTACAGAGGTATTATATTAGTACTAAGTGCTATCGATCGCAGATGATGGGACATGCGCTGATTGTATTATATTAGAACTTTGTAGTGATATAGTTTCTGTTAATATGATTTTTTTTGTAAAAACAAAAACCAACGACGGGTGTATTTTTGCTTGTTGCTTCTGTAAAGGAGTTTACATTGCTACCGGACTGGAAGATCAACTTGAGGAGTTATTTTTCAGGAACCATCTATTAGGAGATGAGTGCCCACTTCAACGCTGGAGAAAGAGCTGTGGTCCGCAGATCAACAACAATCACAAGGTGTTGTGAGGCGCACCTATCTCCCTCGATCGACGGACTTTTCTTGAAACAGAATAATCAGAATCCCTTTTCAAACTTTGTCCCCGTGGAGATGATCAGGACAGTCTTGTTGTGAGAATTGTTCTGTCGACCAGAATAACTATTGAACATTTTTGGGCGTTCCATGATCAGAAGGGCTTAACACGAACTCATATATCGGCGTACCTCCCAAAGTGGGGCGCATCGGGTTACAATGTATTAAAAAAAAACAGGAAACACTGAAAATACCCCAAATGTCATTACTTTCCATCAGGACTCAGAATGATCTGATCAAGGCTTTGACCATTTCAGTTTGAAGAGTAATATTAGAAGAAATTCACAAGAGCGAAATCTTCTCTATGCTCGTGGATGAAACGACTAATACATCACATACAGAACGGGTTTCTTTTCTTGTGAAATATGTACATGACTTTAAAATAAAAGAACGTTTCATGCATTTATTATGTGAATATATTAGTGAGTCTTTCATAGGATTCTGCAATAATTATGGCTCATGTCAACCAGTAATTCAAAAATGAAAAAGGACGCTCTTGTCAAAAGAAATGGTATGAAAGGAACTCTTGGTTAGAATATTCACTCCAGAAAGGTGCTATCTTTTGCTTCGGCTGTAATCACTTTTTGAATGAAGAAAAAGTACATTGGCCGAACAGCTTGAAAATCAGAAGGCATAAACTGTGTTGGAGGACAGCTTTAGAGAAAATAAAGGCGCAAGCTACTTCAGAATCTCACATGATTGGTATGGTTCGATGGAAAGGGCTTCCAAAGCCAATCATTGGGTATTGCTTTAGAAGTGCTGATTGCAGATCCCAAGTTGTTAGAGAGAAAGACTACCACAAGTGGGTGGATCACAACACCAGGGTGCAATCAACAACTGGTGAGGCACTTGAGGAGGAAGTGATGTCTATACTTAACATGAATAACCTGAACATAGATGATATGCGTCGACAACGATATGATGGAGCAGCAAATATGAGTAGAATATACAATGGATTGCAGTCCAGACTTCAGAGACAGAACCCAAAGACACTCTATGTACATTGCCATACCAACTGCCTCAATCTAGTCTTCATCGAAAGTGTCAAATCAAATATTCACTTTATAACGTTTTTTTTTTCAGTTTGGTAGAATACACTGTATGCATTTGTTGCTAACTCTTCAAAACAGCATGCTGCATTCATGGAGATCCAGAGAACAATGTTTCCACTTGAACTTCAGAAGCTTTCAGACATTAGATAGAATTGAAGAGAACTAGTTCTTAAAACCATGAGGAAGGTCATTCCAACTCTGAAGCAATTTTTAAAAGAGACAGTACAAAAAGGATACTCCCGATGCATCAGCAAAGAATGCTCCAATACTGCTGAAAAATATTAATTTTGAATTTCTTATTTGTCTTGAGATTGCGACCCCAATTTTTCAAAAAACTTCTATTCATCTAATGCACTACAACAGAAAGACCTTCATTTAGATGCCTCCTACAGAATTGTGTATACAGTGCTACAAAACTTGAGAGAATTAAGAAATGATAAAAAGTTTCTGGAGATTTTTTAGAAAGGTTACAGAGAGAGCTGAATCAATGGCCATCGATTTTCTGGACAAGGTAAAAGAAGAAAAATGACTGTAAGATACAAGTATAGTGCTACATCTGTTACAGATGACCAGTAATACCAAACCTTAGATGGAAATTTACTTTGATACGCGATTATGCACAGAACCAATGAGAATAGCATGTGAGAGTATTTCACATGTTTTTAAATAAAATATAACAGGAGCTACAAAGAAGATTAAAAATAGGGACAACACAACATGGGTATCCTAAATGTCTTCCGTTGCATGACAGCCAAAGATAACAAAAAGAACCTGTGAATAAAGGAACATTCATATCACTGCAAAAGTTATGTCAGTTTTATGAGTCAGAAAAAGTAGGTAAGCTACGGTTGGAATTGAAGATATTCTATTCCTCATTTCAGTGCAGTTACATGGCTAAACTTGAGGAGGAAAACAATGTCCAGAAGATATTTCTACTTATGCTTGAACTCTTAACAAATTATTCCATTATACTCGTACCAACCGTGTTAAATGTTTTGGACTACGAATGGAGGTAGATATTTATTTGCTGCCCACCACAGCAAAATGTGGCACAAGGCCGGAAGGTGGAGAACAGGCGATCTCCCCTAAAGAGGAGGCACTCTTGCCTCAACAAAAATTGTCTGGGCACCTCCGTCAGCATTCCCCTGTAGGGGCGCTTCAGGTGACAAGCAATTAACTTGCCACACCGGAAAGCCCGGTGGCAAGGCCTGTGAGGATAGACCTCCGAGGTAGTACCCAAGCGGTGTACCTAAGTCTAACAGGTGCTGGGCCGAATCTCGGCCCCTCACCTGTCTGGCTCAGTGTCAAGAATAGATTCTTGACGAGTACGACTACCCTGTCTCCCTGCAGCCGAAGCCGCTAGGAGACACATCTCCATCAGACGAACTAATGGGTATAGTTATTTATTTGCCGCCCACCTCGGCAAAATGAGGCACAAGGCCGGAAAGTGGGGATCAAGCAATCTCCCCTACAGGAGGAGCACTCCTGGAATTGTAAAAATTGCCTGAGTAACCTCGTCGGCATTCCTCGGTAGGGGCGCCTCAGGCAGTAAACTAGGAACTTACTCCACCGGAAATCCCAGTGACAAGGCCTGGGAGGGTGGACCTCATAGGAATTACCCAGGCGGCGTACCTCAGTCCAACAGGTGCTGGACCGGATTCGGCCCCTCACCTGTTTGGCTGAGTGTCAAGTGACGAATCAATGAGGAGTACTACTACCCTGTTTCCCTGCAGCCGAAGCCACTAGAAGACCTTCCCATCAGACAAAATAATGGGGGTATGACACCAATGATTTCAACGATCGTTTTTATAACCACCTGCTGTGCTAACCAACAAATGAAAATCTTCCAAAGTTACTATAACAATTGTCGAGTTTTGAATTAAACCAGTTCGCCGTTTCACGGACTGCATTTGATTCTTGGCTGCCATCTTCGTAACTGGCAATGACTTTACACTCAGTATCGGGACCGCATTTGATTCTTGGCTTCTATCTTTGTAACTGGCAAATACTTTACACTCAGTATCGGGACCGCATTTGATTCTTGGCTGCCATCTTTGTAACTGCCAATTAATTTAAACTAAGTATGGGGACCGCATTTGATTCTTGGCTGCCATCCTAGTAACTGGCAAATACTTTACACTCAGTATCGGGACCGTATTTGATTCTTGGCTGCCATCCTAGTAACTGGCAATTTATTTACACTCAGTATCGGGATCGCCTTATATTCTTGGCTCCCATCTTTATAACTGGCAATTACTTTACACTCAGTATCGGGACCGCATTCGATTCTTGGCTGCAATCTTTGTAAATGGCAATTACTTTACACTCAGTATCGGGACTGCATTTGATTCTTGGCTGCCATCTTTGTAACTGGCAATTATTAACACTCAGTATCGGGACCGCATTTGATTCTTGGTTGCCATCTTTGTAACCGGCAATTACTTTACACTCAGTATCGGGACAGCATTTGATTCTTGGCTGCCATCTTTGGAACTGGCACTTACTTTACACTCAGTATCGGGACCGCATGATACGGGGATGTCATCTTTGTAACAAGCAATTACTTTACACTCAGTATCGGGACCGCATTTAATTCTTGGTTGCAATCTTTGTCACTGGCAATGATTTACACTCAATATTAGGACCGCATGTAATCCTGGCTGCCATCTTTGTAACTGCCAATTAATTTACACTCAGTATCGCGACCGCATTTGATTCTTGGCTGCAATCTTTGTAACTGATAATAACTTTACACTCAGTATCAGGACCGCATTTGATTCCTGGCTGCCATCTTTGCAACTGGCAATTATTTACACACAGTATCGGGACCGCATGTGATTCTCGGTTACCATCTTTGTAACTGGTAATTACTTTACACTCAGTATCGGGACGCTTTTGATTCTTGGCTGCAATCTTTGTAAATGGCAATTATTTACACTCAGTATCGGGACCAAATTCGACCATTGGCTGCTATCTTTGTAACTGCCAATTCATTTACGTTCATTATCGGGACCGCATTTGATTCTTGGCTGCCATCTTTGTAACTGGAAATTACTTTACATTCTGTATCGGGACCGCATTTTATTCTTGGCTGCCATCTTTGTAACTGGCAATTACTTTACATTCAGTATCGGGACCGAATTTGATTCTTGGTTGCAATATTTGTGACTGGCAATTACTTTACATTCAGTATCGGGACCGAATTTGATTCTTGGCTGCCATCTTTGTTACTGGCAATTACTTTACATTCAGTATCGGGACCGCATTTGATTCTTGGCTGCAATCTTTGTGACAGGCAATTACTTTACATTCAGTATCGGGACCGCATTTGATTCTTGGCTGCTATCTTTGTAACTGGCAAATACTTTACACTAAGTATAGGGACCGCATTTGATTCTTGGCAGGCATCTTTGTAACTGGCAATTACTTTACACTCAGTATCGGGACCGCATTTAATTCTTGGCTGCCATCTATGTAACTGGCAATTACTTAACACTCAGTATCGGGACCGCGTTTGATTCTTGGCTGCCATCTTTGTAACTGGCAATTATTTACACTCAGTATTGAGACCGCATTTGATTCTTTGCTGCAATCTTTGTAACTGGAAATTACTATGCACTCAGTATCGGGACCGCATTTGATTCTTGGCTGCCATCTTTGGTACTGGCAATTACTTTAAACTCAGTATCGGGACTGAATTTGATTCTTGGTTGCAATCTTTGTCACTGGCAATTACTTTACACTCAGTATCGGGACGGACTTTGATTCTTGGCTTCAATCTTTGTAACTGGCAAATACTTTACACTCAGTATCGGGACCGCATTTGATTCTTGGCTCCAATCTTTATAACTGGCAATTACTTTACACTCAGTATAAGGACCGCATTTGATTCTTGGCTGCAATCTTTGTAACCGGCAATTACTTTACACTCAGTATCGGTACCGCATTTGATTCTTGGCTGCAATCTTTGTAACTGGCAATTACTTTACACTCAGTATCGGGACAGCATTTGATTCTTGGCTGCCATCTTTGTAACTGGCACTTACTTTACACTCAGTATCGCGACCGCATGATACTGGGATGTCATCTTTGTAACAAGCAATTACTTTACACTCAGTATTAGGACCGCATGTAATCTTGGTTGGCATCTTTGTAACTGCCAATTAATTTATACTCAGTATCGGGACCGCATTTGATTCTTGGCTGCCATCTTTGTGACTGGCAATTACTTTACACTCAGTATCGGGACCGAATTTGATTCTTGGCTGCAATCTTTGTGACTGGCAATAACTTTGCACTCAGTATCGGGACCGCATTTGATTCTTGGCTGCCATCTTTGTTACTGGCAAGTACTTTACATTCAGTATCGGGACCGCATTTGATTCTTGGCTGCCATCTTTATAACTGGCAATTACTTTACATTCAGTATCAGGACCGCATTTGATTCTTGGCTGCCATCTTTATAACTGGCAATTACTTTACATTCAGTATCGCGACCGCATTTGATTCTTGTTTGCCATCTTTGTGACTGGCAATTACTTTACATTCAGTATCGGGACCGCATTTGATTCTTGGCTGCCATCTTTGTTACTGGCAATTACTTTACACTCAGTATCGGGACCGCATTTGATTCTTGGCTCCCATCTGTGTGACAGGAAATTACTTTACACTCAGTATCGGGATCGCATTTGATTCTTGGCTGCCATCTTTGTAACTGGCAATTACTTTACACTCAGTATCGGGACCGCATTTGATTCTTGGCTGCCATCTTTGTGACTGGCAATTACTTTACACTCAGTATCGGGACCGCATTTGATTCTTGGCTGCCATCTTTGTTACTGGCAATTACTTGGCATTGAGTATCGGGACCGAATTTGATTCTTAGCTGCAATCTTTGTTACTGGCAATAACTTTACACTCAGTATCGGGACCGCATTTGATTCTTGGCTGCCATCTTTGTTACTGGCAAATACTTTACAATCAGTATCGGGACCGAATTTGATTCTGGGCTGCCATCTTTGTAACTGGCAATTACTTGACATTCAGTATCGGGACCGCATTTGATTCTTGGCTGCCATCTTTGTGACTGGCAATTACTTTACACTCAGTATAGGGACCGCATTTGATTCTTGGCTGCTATCTTTGTAACTGGAAAATACTTTACACTCAGTGTCGGGACCGCATTTGTTTCTTGGCAATCATCTTTGTGATTTGCAATTACATTACACTCAGTATCGGGACCGCATTTGATTCTTGGCTGCGATCTTTGTAACTGGAAAATACTTTACACTCAGTATAGGGACCGCATTTGATTCTTGGCAGGCATCTTTGTAACTGGCAATTACTTTACACTCAGTATAGGGACCGCATTTGATTCTTGGCTGCGATCTTTGTAACTGGCAAATACTTTACACTCAGTATAGGGACCGCATTTGATTCTTGGCTGCGATCTTTGTAACTGGCAATTACTTTACACTCAGTATAGGGACCGCATTTGATTCTTGGCTGCGATCTTTGTAACTGGAAAATACTTTACACTCAGTATAGGGACCGCATTTGATTCTTGGCAGGCATCTTTGTAACTGGCAATTACTTTACACTCAGTATCGGGACCGCATTTGATTCTTGGCTGGAATCTTTGTAACTGGCAAATACTTTACACTCAGTATAGGGACCGCATTTGATTCTTGGCTGCCATCTTTGTAACTGGCAAATACTTTACACTCAGTATAGGGACCGCATTTGATTCTTGGCAGGCATCTTTGTAACTGGCAAATACTTTACACTCAGTATCGGGACCGCATTTGATTCTTGGCTGCCATCTTTGTAACTGGAAGTTATTTACACTCAGTATTGGGACCGCAATTTATTCTTGGCTTTTATCTATGTACCTGCCAATTACTATACACTCAGTATCGGGACCGCATTTTATTCTTGGCTGCCATCTTTGTTACTGGCAATTACTTTACACTGAGTATCGGGACTGAATTTGATTCTTGGTTGCAATCTTTGTCACTGGCAATTACTTTACACTCAGTATCGGGACGGACTTTGATTCTTGGCTTCCATCTTTGTAACTGGCAAATACTTTACACTCAGTGTCGGTACCCCATTTGATTCTTGGTTGCAATCTTTGTAACTGGCAAGTACTTTACACTCAGTATCGGGACAGCATTTGATTCTTGGCTCCCATCTTTATAACTGGCAATTACTTTACACTCAGTATCGGGACCGCATTTGATTGTTGGCTTCCATCTTTATAACTGGCAATTACTTAACACTCAGTATCGGGACCGCATTTGATTTTTGGCTCTTATCTTTATAACTGGCAAATACTTTACACTCAGTATCGGGACCGCATTTGATTCTTGGCTCCCATCTTTATAACTGGCAATTACTTTACACTCAGTATCGGGACCGCATTTGATTCTTGGCTCCCATCTATGTAACTGGCAATTACTTTACACTCAGTATCGGGACACCATTTGATTCTTGGCTGCCATCTTTGTAACTGGCAATTACTTTACACTCAGTATCGGGACCGAATTTGATTCTTGGCTCCCATCTTTGTAACTGGCAATTACTTTACACTCAGTATCGGGACTGCATTTGATTCTTGGCTGCCATCTTTGTGACTGGCAATTACTTAACACTCAGTATCGGGACCGCATTTGATTCTTGGCTGCAATCTTTGGAACTGGCACTTACTTTACACTCAGTATCGGGACCGCATGATACGGGGATGTCATCTTTGTAACAAGCAATTACTTTACACTCAGTATCGGGACCGTATTTAATTCTTGGTTGCAATCTTTGTCACTGGCAATGACTTTACACTCAATATTAAGACCGCATGTAATCCTGGCATCCATCTTGGTAACTGCCAATTAATTTACACTAAGTATCGCGACCGCATTTGATTCTTGGCTGCAATCTTTGTAACTGATAATAACTTTACACTCAGTATCAGGACCGCATTTGATTCCTGGCTGCCATCTTTGCAACTGGCAATTGTTTACACACAGTATCGGGACCGCATGTGATTCTCGGTTGCCATCTTTGTAACTGGTAATTACTTTACACCCAGTACGGGACGCATTTGATTCTTGGCTGCAATCTTTGTACCTGGAAATTATTTACACTCAGTATCGGGACCAAATTCGACCATTGGCTGCCATCTTTGTAACTGCCAATTCATTTACGTTAATTATCGGGACCGCATTTGATTCTTGGCTGCCATCTTTGTAACTGGAAATTACTTTACATTCTGTATCGGGACAGCATTTTATTCTTTGCTGCCATCTTTGTAACTGGCAATTACTTTACATTCAGTATCGGGACCGCATTTGATTCTTGGCTGCGCTCTTTGTTACTGGCAATTACTTTACACTCAGTATCGGGACCGCATTTGATTCTTGGCTCCCATCTTTGTGACAGGCAATTACTTTACACTCAGTATCGGGATCGCATTTGATTCTTGGCTTCCATCTTTGTAACTGCCAATTACTTTACACTCAGTATCGAGACTGAATTAGATTTTGTGCTGCGATCTTCATTAAAGACAATTACTTTACACCTAGTATCAGGACAGCATTTGATTCTTGGCTGCCATCATTTTTACTGGCAATTACTTTACACTCAGTATAGAAACCGCATTTTATTCTTGGCAGGCATCTTTGTAACTGGCAAATACTTTGCACTCAGTATCGGGACCGCATTTGATTCTTGGCTGCTATCTTTGTAACTGGCAAATACTTTACACTAAGTATAGGGACCGCATTTGATTCTTGGCAGGCATCTTTGTAACTGGATATTACTTTACACTCAGTATCGAGACCGCATTTGATTCTTGGCTTCTATCTTTGAAACTGACAAATACTTTACACTTAGTATAGGGACCGCATTTGATTCTGGGCAGGCATCTTTGTAACTGGCAAATACTTTACACTCAGTATCGGGACAGCATTTTATTCTTGGTGGCCATCTTTGTTACTGGCAATTACTTTACACTTAGTATCGGGACGGACCTTGATTCTTGGCTTCCATCTTTTAAACTGGCAAATACTTTACACTCAGTATCGGGACCGCATTTGATTCTTCGCTCCCATCTTTATAACTGGCAATTACTTTACACTCAGTATAAGGACCGCATTGGATTCTTGGCTGCAACCTTTGTAACTGGCAATTACTTTACACTCAGTATCGGGACCGCATTTGATTCTTGGCTGCCATCTTTGTAACTGGCAATTACTTTACTTTCAGTATCGGGACCGAATTTGACTCTTGGTGGCCATGTTTGTGACTGGCAATTACTTTACATTCAGTATCGGGACCGCATTAGATTCTAGGCTGCAACCTTTGTTATTGGCAATTACTTTACATTCAGTATCGGGACCGCATTTGATTCTTGGCTGCCATCTTTGTGACAGGAAATTACTTTACATTCAGTATCGGGACCGCATTTGATTCTTGGCTGCCATCTTTGTGACTGGCAATTACTTTACACTCAGTATCGGGACCGCATTTGATTCTTGGCTGCCATCTTTGTAACTGGCAATTACTTTACACTCAGTATCGGGACCGCATTTGATTCTTGGCTGCCATCTTTGTGACTTGCAATTACTTTACACTCAGTATCGGGACCGCATTTGATTCTTGGCTGCCATCTTTGTGACTGGCAATTACTTTACATTAAGTATCAGGACCGCATTTGATTCTTGGCTGCCATCTTTGTGACTGGCAATTATTTTACATTCAGTATCGGGACCGCATTTGATTCTTGGCTGCTATCTTTGTGACTGGCAATTACTTTACACTCAGTATCGGGACCGCATTTGATTCCTGGCTGCCATCTTATCAACTGGCAATTACTTTACATTCAATATTGGGACCGCATTTGATACTTGGATGCCATCTTTGTAACTGGCAATAACTTTACACTCAGTATCGGGACTTCATTTTATTCTAGGCTGCCATCTTAGTAACTGGCAATTATTTACACTCAGTATCGGGAACGCATTTTATTCTTGGCTGCCTCTTTGTTACTGGCAATTACATAACACTCAGTATTGGGACCGCATTTTATTCCTGGCTGCAATCTTTGTAACTGGAAATTACTTTACGCTCAGTATCGGGATCGCATTTGATTCTTGGCTTCCATCTTTGTAACTGGCAATTACTTTACACTCAGTATCTGGACCGCATTTGATTCCTGGCTGCCATCTACGTAACTGCCAATTATTTTACACTCAGTATCGAGACTGCATTAGATTTTGTGCTGCGATCTTCATTACAGACAATTACTTTACACTCAGTATCAGGACAGCATTTGATTCTTGGCTGCTATCTTTGTTACTGGCAATTACTTTACACTAAGTATAGAAACCGCATTTGATTCTTGGCAGGCATCTTTGTTACTGGCAATTACTTTGCACTCAGTTTCAGGACCGCAGTTGATACTTGGCTGCTATCTTTGTAACTGGCAATTACTTTACACTCAGTATCGGGACCGCATTTTATTCTTGGCTCCCATCTTTATAACTGGCAATTACTTTACACTCAGTATAAGGACCGCATTTGATTCTTGGCAGGCATATTTGTAACTGGCAAATACTTTACACTCACAATCGGGACAGCATTTTATTCTTGGTTGCCATCTTTGTTACTGGCAATAACTTAACACTCAGTATAGGGACTGCATTTGATTCTTGGTTGCGATCTTTGTAACTGGCAATTACTTTACACTCAGTATCGGGACCGCATTTAATTCTTGGCTGCCATCTTTGTAACTGGCAATTACTTAACACTCAGTATCGGGACCGCGTTTGATTCGTGGCTGCCATCTTTGTAACTGGCAATTATTTACACTCAGTATTGAGACCGCATTTGATTCTTTGCTGCCATCTTTGTAACTGGCAAGTACTATGCACTCAGTATCGGGACCGCATTTGATTCTTGGCTGCCATCTTTGTTACTGGCAATTACTTTAAACTCAATATCGGGACTGAATTTGATTCTTGGTTGCAATCTTTGTAACTGGCAATTACTTTACACTCAGTATCGGGACGGACCTTGATTCTTGGCTTCCATCTTTGTAACTGGAAAATACTTTACACTCAGTATCGGGACTGCATTTGTATTCTTGGCTCCCATCTTTATAACTGGCAATTACTTTACACTCAGTATAAGGACCGCGTTGGATTCTTGGCTGCCACCTTTGTAACTGGCAATTACTTTACACTCAGTATCGGGACCGCATTTGATTCTTGGCTGCAATCTTTGTAAATGGTAATTACTTTACACTCAGTATCGGGACCGCATTTGATTGTTGGCTGTCATCTGTGTAACTAGCAATTATTTACACTCAGTATAGGGACTGCATTTGATTCTTGGTTGCCATCTTTGTAACCGGCAATTACTTTACACTCAGTATCGGAACAGCATTTGATTCTTGGCTGCCATCTTTGTAACTGGCACTTACTTTACACTCAGTATCGCGACCGCATGATACTGGGATGTCATCTTTGTAACAAGCAATTACTTTACACTCCGTATTGGGACCGCATTTTATTCTTGGTTTAGATCTTTGTCACTGGCACTTATTTTACACTCAATATTAGGACCGCATGTAATCTTTGCTGCCATCTTTTTAACTGCCAATTAATTTATACTCAGTATAGGGACCGCATTTGATTCTTGGCTGCCATCTTTGTGACTGGCAATTACTTTACACTCAGTATCGGGACCGAATTTGATTCTTGGCTGCAATCTTTGTGACTGGCAATTACTTTGCACTCAGTATCGGGACCGAATTTGATTCTTGGCTGCCATCTTTGTTACTGACAATTTCTTTACATTCAGTATAGGGACCGCATTTGATTCTTGGCTGCCATCTTTGTAACTGGCAATTACTTTACACTCAGTATCGGGACCGCATTTGATTCTCGGCTGCCATCTTTGTGACTGGCAATTACTTGGCATTCAGTATCGGGACCGAATTTGATTCTTGGCTGCAATCTTTGTGACTGGCAATAACTTTACACTCAGTATCGGGACCGCATTTGATTCTTAGCTGCCATCTTTGTTACTGGCAATTACTTTACACTCAGTATCGGCACCGAATTTGATTCTTGGCTGCCATCTTTGTAACTGGCAATTACTTGGCATTCAGTATCGGGACCGCATTTGATTCTTGGCTGCCATCTTTGTGACTGGCAATTACTTTACACTCAGTATAGGGACCGCATTTGATTCTTGGCTGCTATCTTTGTAACTGGAAAATACTTTACACTCAGCGTCGGGACCGCATTTGATTCTTGGCAATCATCTTTGTGATTTGCAATTACATTACACTCAGTATCGGGACCGAATTTGATTCTTGGCTGCTATCTTTGTAACTGGCAAATACTTTACACTCAGTATAGGGATCGCATTTGATTCTTGGCTGCTATCTTTGTAACTGGCAAATACTTTACACTCAGTATAGGGACCGCATTTGATTCTTGGCAGGCATCTTTGTAACTGGCAAATACTTTACACTCAGTATCGGGACCGCATGTTATTCTTGGTTGCCATCTTTGTTACTGGCACTTACTTTACACTCAGTATAGGTACCGCATTTGATTTTTGGCTTCCATCTTTGTAACTGGCGATTTCTTTACACTCAGTATCGGGACCGCATTGAATTCTTGGCTGCCATCTTTCTAACTGGCAATTACTTTACACTCAATATCGGGACCGCATTTGAATTTTGGCTGCCATCTTTGTAACTGGAAATTATTTACACTCAGTATTGGGACCGCAATTTATTCTTGGCTTTTATCTTTGTACCTGCCAATTACTATACACTCAGTATCGGAACCGCATTTGATTCTTGGTTGCAATCTTTGTCACTGGCAATTACTTTACACTCAGTATCAGGACGGACTTTGATTCTTGGCTTCCATCTTTGTAACTGGCAAATACTTTACACTCAGTGTCGGTACCACATTTGATCCTTGGTTGCAATCTTTGTAACTGGCAAGTACTTTACACTCAGTATCGGGACCGCATTTATTCTTGGCTCCCATCTTTATAACTGGCAATTACTTTACACTCAGTATCGGGACGGCATTTGATTGTAGGCTCCCATCTTTATACCTCGCAATTACTTTACACTCAGTATCGGGACCGCATTTGATTCTTGGCTCCCATTTTTATAACTGGCAATTACTTTACACTCAGTATCGGGACCGCATTTGATTCTTGGCTCCCACCTTTGTAACTGGCAATTACTTTACACTCAGTATCGGGACCGCATTTGATTCTTGGCTGCTATCTTTATAACTGGCAATTACTTTACACTCAGTATCGGGACCGAATTTGATTCTTGGCTTCCATCTTTGTAACTGGCAATTACTTTACACTCAGTATCGGGACCGCATTTGATTCTTGGCTGCTATCTTTGGAACTGGCACTTACTTTACACTCAGTATCGGGACCGCATTTGATTCTTGACTCCCATCTGTATAACTGGCAATTACTTTACACTCAGTAACGGGACCGCATTTGATTGTTGGCTCCCATCTTCATAACTGGCAATTACTTTACACTCAGTATCGGGACCGCATTTGATTCTAGGCTCCCATCTTTATAACTGGCAATTACTTTACACTCAGAATCCGGACCGCATTTGATTCTTGGCTCCCATCTTTATAACTGGCAATTACTTTACACTCAGTATCGGGACCGCATTTGATTCTTGGCTCCCATCTTTGTAACTGGCAATTACTTTACACTCAGTATCGGGACCGCATTTGATTCTTGGCTCCAATCTTTACACCTGGCAATTACTTTACACTCAGTATCGGGACCGCATTTGATTGTTGGCTCCCAACTTTATAACTGGCAAGTACTTTACACTGAGTATCGGGACCGCATTTGATTCTTTGCTGCCATCTTTATAACTGGCAATTACTTTACACTCAGTATCGGGACCGCATTTGATTCTTGGCTGCCATCTTTGGAACTGGCACTTACTTAACATTCAGTATCGGGACCGCATTTGATTCTTGGCTCCCATCTTTATAACTGGCAATTACTTTACACTCAGTATCGGGACCGCATTTGATCCTTGGCTGCCATCTTTATAACTGGCAATTACTTTACACTCAGTATCGGGACCGCATTTGTTTCTTGGCTCCCATCTTTGTAACTGGCAATTACTTTACACTCAGTATCGGGACCGCATTTGATTCTTGGCTCCCATCTTTATAACTGCCAATTACTTTACACTCAGTATCGGGACAGCATTTGATTCTTGGTTGCCATCTTTGGAACTGGCACTTACTTTACACTCAGTATCGGGACCGCATGATACGGGGATGTAATCTTTGTAACAAGCAATTACTTTACACTCAGTATCGGGACCGAATTTAATTCTTCGTTGCAATCTTTGTCACTGACAATGACTTTACACTCAATATTAAGACCGCATGTAATCCTGGCTGCCATCTTGGTAACTGCCAATTAATTTACACTAAGTATCGCGACCGCATTTGATTCTTGGCTGCAATCTTTGTAACTGATAATAACTTTACACTCAGTATCAGGACCGCATTTGATTCCTGGCTGCCATCTTTGCAACTGGCAATTGTTTACACAAAGTATCGGGACCGCATGTAATTCTCGGTTGCCATCTTTGTAACTGGTAATTACTTTACACTCAGTATCGGGACGCATTTGATTCTTGGCTGCAATCTTTGTACCTGGAAATTATTTACACTCAGTATCGGAACCAAATTCGACCATTGGCTGCCATCTTTGTAACTGCCAATTCATTTACGTTAATTATCGGGACCGCATTTGATTCTTGGCTGCCATCTTTGTAACTGGAAATTACTTTACATTCAGTATCGGGACCGCATTTTATTCTTGGCTGCCATCTTTGTAACTGGCAATTACTTTACATTCAGTACCGGGACCGAATTTGATTCTTGGTTGCCATCTTTGTGACTGGCAATTACTTTACATTCAGTTTCGGGACCGCATTTGATTCTTGGCTGGCATCTTTGTTACTGGCAATTACTTTACATTCAGTATCGGGACCGCATTTGATTCTTGGCTGCCATCGTTGTTACAGGCAATTACTTTACATTCAGTATCGGGACCGCATTTGATTCTTGGCTGCCATCTTTGTAACTGGCAATTACTTTACACTCAGTAACGGGACCGCATTTTATTCTTGGCTGCCATCTTTGTAACTGGCAATTACTTTACACTCAGTATCGGGACCGCATTTGATTCTTGGCTGGGATGTTTGTGACTGGCAATTACTTTGCATTCAGTATCAGGACCGCATTTGATTGTTGGCTGCCATCTTTGTGACTGGCAATTATGTTACATTCAGTATCGGGACCGCATTTTAATCTTGGCTGCCATCTTTGTGACTGGCAATTACTTTACACTCAGTATCGGGACCGCATTTGATTCTTGGCAGCCATCTTATCAACTGGCAATTACTTTACATTCAATATTGGGACCGCATTTGATACTTGGATGCCATCTTTGTAACTGGCAATAACTTTACACTCAGTATCGGGACCGCATTTTATTCTAGGCTGCCATCCTAGTAACTGTCAATTATTTACACTCAGTATCGGGACCGCATTTGATTCTTGGCTGCATCTTTGTTACTGGCAATTACATTACACTCAGTATTGGCACCGCATTTTATTCCTGGCTGCAATCTTTGTAACTGGAAATTACTTTACGCTCAGTATCGGGACCGCATGTGATTCCTGGCTGCCATCTTTGTAACTGGCAATTACTTTACACTCAGTATCTGGACCGCATTTGATTCCTGGCTGCCATCTTCGTAACTGCAAATTACTTTACACTCAGTATCGAGACTGCATTAGATTTTGTGCTGCGATCTTCATTACAGACAATTACTTTACACTCAGTATCAGGACAGCATTTTATTCTTGGCTGCCATCTTTGTTACTGGCAATTACTTTACACTCAGTATAGAAACCGCATTTGATTCTTGGCAGGCATCTTTGTAACTGGCAATTACTTTGCACTCAGTATCGGGACCGCATTTGATTCTTGGCTGCTATCTTTGTAACTGGCAAATACTTTACACTAAGTATAGGGACCGCATTTGATTCTTGGCAGGCATCTTTGTAACTGGCAATTACTTTACACTCAGTATCGAGACCGCATTTGATTCTTGGCTTCTATCTTTGTAACTGGCAAATACTTTCCACTTAGTATAGGGACCGCATTTGATTCTCGGCAGGCATCTTTGTAACTGGCAAACACTTTACACTCAGTATCGGGACAGCATTTTATTCTTGGTTTCCATCTTTGTTACTGGCAATTACTTTACACTCAGTATAGGGACCGCATTTGATTCTTTGCTGCCATCTTTTTAACTGGCGATTACTTTACACTCAGTATCGGGACCGCATTTAATTCTTGGCTGCCATCTATGTAACTGGCAATTACTTAACACTCAGTATCGGGACCGCGTTTGATTCTTGGCTGCCATCTTTGTAACTGGCAATTATTTACACTCAGTATTGAGACCGCATTTGATTCTTTGCTGCCATCTTTGTAACTGGCAATTACTATGCACTCAGTATCGGGACCGCATTTTATTCTCGGCTGCCATCTTTGTTACTGGCAATTACTTTACACTCAGTATCGGGACGTAATTTGATTCTTGGTTGCAATCTTTGTCACTGGCAATTACTTTACACTCAGTATCGGGACGGACTTTGATTCTTGGCTTCCATCTTTGTAACTGGCAAATACTTTACACTCAGTATCGGGACCGCATTTTATTCTTGGCTCCAATATTTGTAACTGGCAATTACTTTACACTCAGTATAAGGACCGCGTTGGATTCTTGGCTGCCACCTTTGTAACTGGCAATTATTTACACTAAGTGTCGCGACCGCATTTGATTCTTGGCTGCAATCTTTGTAAATGGTAATTACTTTACACTCAGTATCGGGAGACATTTGATTGTTGGCTGTCATCTGTGTAAGTAGCAATTATTTACACTCAGTATAGGGACTGTATTGATTCTTGGTTGCCATCTTTGTAACCGGCAATTACTTTACACTCAGTATCGGGACAGCATTTGATTTAGTGCTGCCATCTTTGTAACTGGCACTTACTTTACACCCAGTATCGCGAGCGCATGATACTGGGATGTCATCTTTGCAACAAGCAATTACTTTACACTCAGTTTTGGGACGGCATTTTATTCTTGGTTGAGATATTAGTCACTGGCACTTACTTTACACTCAATATTAGGACCGCATGTAATCCTGGCTGCCATCTTTGTAACTGCCAATTCATTTATACTCAGTATCGGGACCGCATTTGATACTTGGCTGCCATCTTTGTGACTGGCAATTATTTTACACTCAGTATCGGGACCGAATTTGATTCTTGGCTGCAATCTTTGTGACTGGCAAAAACTTTGCACTCAGTATCGGGACCGCATTTGATTCTTGGCTGCCATCTTTGTTACTGGCAATTACTTTACATTCAGTATCGGGACCGCATTTGATTCTTGGCTGTCATCTTTGTAACTGGCAATTACTTTACACTCAGTATCGGGACCGCATTTGGTTCTGGGCTGCCATCTTTGTGACTGGCAATTACTTGGCATTCAGTATCGGGGCCGAATTTGATTCTTGGCTGCAATCTTTGTGACTGGCAATAACTTTACACTCAGTATCGGGACCGCATTTTATTCTTGGCTGCCATCTTTGTTACTGGCAATTAGTGTACATTCAGTATCGGGACCGCATTTGATTCTTGGCTGCCATCTTTGTAACTGGCAATTACTTGGCATTCAGTATCGGGACCGCATTTGATTTTTGGCTTCCATCTTTGTGACTGGCAATTACTTTACACTCAGTATATAGACCGCATTTGATTCTTGGCTGCTATCTTTGTAACTTTACTTTACACTCAGTGTCGGGACCGCATTTGATTCTTGGCAATCATCTTTGTGATTTGCAGTGACATTACACTCAGTATCGGGACCGCATTTGATTCTTGGCTGCCATCTTTGTAACTGGCAAATACTTTACACTCAGTATCGGGACCGCATTTGATTCTTGGCAGGCATCTTTGTAACTGGCAATTACTTTACACTCAGTATCGGGACAGCATTTGATTTAGTGCTGCCATCTTTTTAACTGGCACTTACTTTACACCCAGTATCGCGAGCGCATGATACTGGGATGTCATCTTTGTAACAAGCAATTACTTTACACTCAGTATCGAGACCGCATGTAATTCTTGGTTGCAATCTTTGTCACTGGCAATGACTTTACACTCAATATAAAGACCGCATGTAATCCTGGCTGCCATCTTTGTAACTGCCAATTAATTTACACTCAGTATCGCGGCCGCATTTTATTCTTGGCTGCAATCTTTGTAACTGATAATAACTTTACACTCAGTATCAGGACCGCATTTGATTCCTGGCTGCCATCTTTGCAACTGGCAATTATTTACACACAGTATCGGGACCGCATGTGATTCTCAGTTGCCATCTTTGTAACTGGTAATTACTTTACACTCAGTATCGGGACGCATTTGATTCTTGGCTGCAATCTTTGTACCTGGAAATTGTTTACACTCAGTATCAGGACCAAATTCGACCATTGGCTGCCATCTTTGTTACTGCCAATTCATTTACGTTAATTATCGGGACCGCATTTGATTCTTGGCTTCCATCTTTGTAACTGGCAATTACTTTACATTCTGTATCGGGACCTCATTTTATTCTTGGCTGCCATCTTTGTGACTGGCAATTACTTTACATTCAGTATCGGGACCGCATTTGATTCTTGGCTGCCATCTTTGTTACTGGCAATTACTTTACATTCAGTATCGGGACCGCATTTGATTCTTGGCTGCCATCTTTGTGACAGGCAATTACTTTACATTCAGTACTGGGACCGCATTTGATTCTTGGCTGACAACTTTGTAACTGGCCATTACTTTACACTCAGTATCGGGACCGCATTTTATTCTTGGCTGCCATCTTTGTAACTGGCAATAACTTTACACTCAGTATCGGGACTGAATTTGATTCTTGGCTGCCATCTTTGTGACTGGCAATTACTTTACACTCAGTATCGGGACCGCATTTGATTCTTGGCTGCCATCTTTGTGACTGGCAATTACTTTACATTCAGTATCAGTACCGCATTTGATTGTTGGCTGCCATCTTTGTGACTGGCAATTATTTTACATTCAGTATCGGGACCGCATTTGATTCTTGGCTGCCATCTGTGTGACTGGCAATTACTTTACACTCAGTATCGGGACCGCATTTGATTCTTGGCTGCCATCTTTTCAACTGGTAATTACTTTACATTCAATATTGGGACCGCATTTGATACTTGGCTGCCATCATTGTAACTGGCAATAACTTTACACTCAGTATCGGGACCGCATGTTATTCCTGGCTGCCATCCTAGTGACTGGCAATTATTTACACTCAGTATCGGGACCGCATTTTATTTTTGGCTGCATCTTTGTTACTGGCAATTACATTACACTCAGTATTGGGACCGCATTTTATTCCTGGCTGCAATCTTTGTAACTGGAAATTACTTTACGCTCAGTATCGGGACCGCAGTTGATTCTTGGCGGCCATCTTCGTAACTGCCAATTACTTTACACTCAGTATCGAGACTGCATTAGATTTTGTGCCGCGATCTTCATTACAGACAATTACTTTACACTCAGTATCAGGACAGCATTTGATTCTTGGCTGCCATCTTTGTAACTGGCAATTACTTTACACTCAGTATAGAAACCGCATTTGACTCTTGGCAGGCATCTTTGTAACTGGCAATTACTTTGCACTCAGTATCGAGACAGCATTTTATTCTTGGTTGCCACCTTTGTTACTGGCAATTACTTTACACTCAGTATAGTGACCGCATTTGATTCTTGGCTGCCATCTTTTTAACTGGCGATTACTTTACACTCGGTATCGGGACCGCAGTATATTCTTGGCTGCCATCTATGTAACTGGCAATTACTTAACACTCAGTATCGGGACCGCGTTTGATTCTTGGCTGCCATCTTTGTAACTGGCAATTATTTACACTCAGTATTGAGACCGCATGTGATTCTTTGCTGCCATCTTTGTAACTGGCAATTACTATGCACTGAGTATCGGGACCGCATTTGATTCTCGGCTGCCATCTTTGTTACTGGCAATTATTTAAACTTAGTATCGCGACTGAATTTGATTCTTGATTGCAATCTTTGTCACTGGCAATTATTTACACTCAGTATCGGGACGGACTTTGATTCTTGGCTTCCATCTTTGTAACTGGCAAATACTATACACTCAGTATCGGGACCGCATTTGATTCTTGGCTGCAATCTTTGTAAATGGTAATTACTTTACACTCAGTATCGGGACCAAATTCAACCATTGGCTGCCATCTTTTTAACTGCCAATTCATTTACGTTAATTATCGGGACCGCATTTGATTCTTGGCTGCCATCTTTGTAACTGGAAATTACTTTAAATTTTGTATCGGGACCGCATTTTATTCTTGGCTGCCATCTTTGTAACCGGCAATTACTTTACACTCAGTATCGGGACCGCATTTTATTCTTGGTTGCAATCTTTGTGACTGGCAATTACTTTACATTCAGTATTGGGACCGCATTTGATTCTTGGCTGGCATCTTTGTAACTGGCAATTACTTTACATTCAGTATCGGGACCGCATTTAATCCTTGGCTGCCATCTTTGTGACAGGCAATTAGTTTACATTCAGTATCGGGACCGCATTTGATTCTTGGCTGCCATCTTTGTAACTGGCAATTACTTTACAATCAGTATCGGGACCGCATTTGATTCTTGGCTGCCATCTTTGTAACTGGCAATTACTTTACACTCAGTATCGGGACCGCATTTGATTCTTGGCTGCCATCTTTGTGACTGGCAATTACTTTACACTCAGTATCGGGACCGCATTTGATTCTTGGCTGCCATCTTTGTGACTGGCAATTACTTTACATTCAGTATAAGGACCGCATTTGATTGTCGGCTGCCATCTTTGTGACTGGCAATTATTTTACATTCAGTATCGGGACCGCATTTTATTCTTGGCTGCCATCTTTGTGACTGGCAATTACTTTACACTCAGTATCGGGACCGCATTAGATTCTTGGCTGCCATCTTTTCAACTGGCAATTACTTTACATTCAATATTGGGACCGCATTTGATACTTGGTTACAATCTTTGTAACTGGCAATAACTTTACACTCAGTATCGGGACCGCATTTTATTTTAGGCTGCCATCCTAGTAACTGGCAATTATTTACACTCAGTAGCGGGACCGCATTTTATTCCTGGTTGCAATGTTTGTAACTGGAAATTACTGTACGCTCAGTATCGGGACCGCATTTATTCCTGGTTTCCATCTTTGTAACTGGCAATTACTTTACACTCAGTATCTGGAAGGCATTTGATTCCTGGGGTGCCATCTTCGTAACTGCCAATTACTTTACACTCACTATCGAGACTGCATTAGATTTTGTGCTGCGATCTTCATTACAGACGATTACTTTACACTCAGTATCAGGACAGATTTGATTCTTGGCTGCCATCTTTGTTACTGGTAATTACTTTACACTCAGTATAGAAACCGCATTTGATTCTTGGCAGGCATCTTTGTAACTGGCAATTACTTTGCACTCAGTATCGGGACCGCATTTTATTCTTGGCTGCTATCTTTGTAACTGGCAAATACTTTACACTAAGTATAGGGACCGCATTTGATTCTTGGCAGGCATCTTTGTAACTGGCAATTACTTTACACTCAGTATCGAGACCGCATTTGATTCTTGGCTTCTATCTTTGTAACAGGCATATACTTTCCACTTAGTATAGGGACCGCATTTGATTCTTGGCAGGCATCTTTGTAACTGGCAAACACTTTACACTCAGTATCGGGACAGCATTTTATTCTTGGTTGCCATCTTTGTTACTGGCAATTTCTTTACACTCAGTATAGGGACCGCATTTGATTCTTGGCTGCCATCCTAGTAACTGGCAATTACTTAACACTCAGTATCGGGACCGCGTTTGATTCTTGGCTGCCATCTTTGTAACTGGCAATTATTTACACTCAGTATTGAGACCGCATTTGATTCTTTGCTGCCATCTTTGTAACTGGCAATTACAATGCACTCAGTATCGGGACCGCATTTGATTCTCGGCTGCCATCTTTGTTACTGGCAATTACTCTAAACTCAGTATCGGGACTGAATTTGATTCTTGGTTGCAATCTTGGTCACTGGCAATTACTTTACACTCAGTATCGGGACCGCATTTGATGTTTAGCTGCCATCTTTCGAACTGGCACTTACTTTACACTCAGTATCGGGACCGCATTTGATTCTTGGCTCCCATCTTTATAACTGACAATTACTTTACACTCAGTATCGGGACCGCATTTGATTGTTGGCTGCCACCTTTGTAACTGGCAATTACTTTACACTCAGTATCGGGACCGCATTTGATTCTTGGCTGCAATCTTTGTAAATGGTAATTAGTTTACACTCAGTACGGGAGACATTTGATTGTTGGCTGTCATGTAACAAGCAATTATTTACACTCAGTATAGGGACTGCATTTGATTCTTGGTGGCCATGTTTGTAACCGGCAATTACTTTACACTCAGTATCGTGACAGCATTTAATCCTTGGCGGCCATCTTTGTAACTGGCACTTACTTTAGACTCAGTATCGCGACCGCATGATACTGGGATGTCATCTTTGTAACAAGCAATTACTTTACACTCAGTACTGGGACCGCATTTTATTCTTGGTTGAGATCTTTGTCACTGGCAATTACTTTACACTCAATATTAGGACCGCATGTAATCCTGGCTTCCATCTTTGTAACTGCCAATTAATTTATACTCAGTATCGGGACCGTATTTGATTCTTGGCTGCCAACTTTGTGACTGGCAATTACTTTACCCTCGGTATCGGGACCGCATTTGATTCTTGGCTGCCATCTTTGTAACTGGCAATTACTTTACACTCAGTATCGGGACCGCATTTGTATCTGGGCTGCCATCTTTGTGACTGGCAATTACTTGGCATTCAGTATCAGGACCGAATTTGATTCTTGGCTGCCATCTTTGTGACTGGCAATAACGTTACACTCAGTATCGGGACCGCATTTGATTCTTGGCTTCCATCTTTGTTACTGGCAATTACTTTACATTCAGTATCGGGACCGACTTTGATTCTTGGCTGCCATCTTTGTAACTGGCACTTACTTTACACTCAGTATCGGGACCGCATTTGATTCTGGGCTGCCATCTTTGTGACTGGCAATTAGTTGGCATTCAGTATCGGGACCGCATTTGATTCTTGGCTGCCATCTTTGTGACTGGCAATAATTTTACACTCAATATAGGGACCGCATTTGATTCTTGGCTGCTATCTTTGTAACTGGAAAATACTTTACACTCAGTGTCGGGACCGCATTTGATTCTTGGCAATCATCTTTGTGATTTGCAATTACATTACACTCAGTATCGGGACCGCATTTGACTCTTGGCTGCTATCTTTGTAACTGGCAAATACTTTACACTCAGTATAGGGACCGCATTTAATTCTTGGCAGGCATCTTTGTAACTGGCAAATACTTTACACTCAGTATCGGGACCGCATTTTATTCTTGGTTGCCATCTTTGTTACTGGCAATTACTTTACACTCAGTATCGGGACCGCATTTGATTCTTGGCTGCCATCTTTGTAACTGGCAATTACTTTACATTCAATATCGGGACCGCATTTGATTCTTGGCTGCCATCTTTGTAACTGGAAATTATTTACACTCAGTATTGGGACCGCAGTTGATTCTTTGCTTTTATCTTTGTATCTGCAAATTACTATACACTCAGTATCGGTACCGCATTTGATTCTTTGCTGCCATCTTTGTTACTGGCAATTACTTTACACTGAGTATCGGGACTGAATTTGATTCTTGGTTACAATCTTTGTTACTGGCAAGTACTTTACACTCAGTATCGGGACCGCATTTGATTCTTGGCTCCCATCTTTATAACTGGCAATTACTTTACACTCAGTATCGGGAGGCATTTGATTGTTGGCTGCCATCTTTGTAACTAGCAATTATTTACACTCAGTATCGGGACTGCATTTGATTCTTGGTTGCCATCTTTGTAACCGGCAATTACTTTACACTCAGTATCGGGACAGCATTTGATTCTTGGCTGCTATCCTTGTAACTGGCACTTACTTTACACTCAGTATCATGACCGCATGATACTAGGATGTCATCTTTGTAACAAGCAATTACTTTACACTCTGTATTGGGACCGCATTTAATTCTTGGTGGAGATCTTTGTCACTGGCAATTACTTTACAATCAATATTAGGACCACATGTAATCCTGGCTGCGATCTTTGTAACTGCCAATTAATTCATACTCAGTATCGCGACCGCATTTAAGTCTTGGCTGCCATCCTCGTAACTGGCAATTATTTACACTCAGTATCGGGACCGAATTTGATTCTTGGCTTCTATCTTTGTAACTGGCAAATACTTCACACTCAGTATCGGGACCGTATTTGATTCTTGGCTGCCATCTTTGTTTCTAGCAATTACTTTACACTCAGTATCGGGACTGTATGTGATTCTGGGCTGCCATCTTTGTGACTGACAATTACTTGGCATTCAGTATCGGGACCGCATTTGATTCTATGCATCCATCTTTGTGACTTGCAATTACTTTACATTCAGTATCAGGACGGCATTTGATTCTGGGCTGCCATCTTTGTGACTGGCAATTACTTTACATTCAGTATCGGGACCGCATTTGATTCTTGGCTGCCATCTTTGTGACTAGCAATTACTTTACAGTCAGTATTGGACCGCATTTGATTCTTGGCTGCCATCTTTGTGACTGGCAATTACTTGGTATTCAGTATCGGGACCGCATTTGATTCTATGCTGCCATCTTTGTGACTGGCAATTACTTTACACTCAGTATCGGGACGGCATTTGATTCTTGGCTGCCATCTTTGTGACTAGCAATTACTTTACATTCAGTATCGGGACCGCATTTGATTCTTGGCTGCCATCTTTGTGACGGCAATTACTTTACACTCAGTATCGGGACCGCATTTGATTCTTGGCTGCCATCTTTGTGACTGGCAATTACTTTACACTCAGTATCGGAACCGCATTTGATTCTTGGCTGCCATCCTAGTAACTGGCAATGACTTTACACTCAGTATCGGGACCGCATTTGATTCTTGGCTGCCATCTTTGTAACTAGCAATTACTTTACACTCAGTATCCGGACCGCATTTAATTCTTGGCTGCATCTTTGTTACTGGCAAATACTTTACATTCAGTATTGGGACCGCATTTTATTCTCGGCTGCCATCTTTGTAACTAGCAATTACTTTACGCTCAGTATCCGGACCCCATTTGATTCTTGGTTGCAATCTTTGTAAATGGCCAATTACTTTACACTCAGTATCGGGAGGCATTTGATTGTTGGCTGCCATCTTTGTAACTAGCAATTATTTACACTCAGTATCGGGACTGCATTTGATTCTTGGTTGCCATCTTTGTAACCGGCAATTACTTTACACTCAGTATCGGGACAGCATTTGATTCTTGGGTGCTATCTTTGTAACTGGCACTTACTTTACACTCACTATCATGACCGCATGATACTGGGATGTCATCTTTGTAACAAGCAATTACTTTACACTAAGTATTGGGACCGCATTTAATTCTTGGTTGAGATCTATGTCACTGGCAATTACTTTACACTCAATATTAGGACCGCATGTAATCCTGGCTGCCATCTTTGTAACTGCCAATTAATTCATACTCAGTATCGCGACCGAATTTAATTCTTGGCATCCATCCTAGTAACTGGCAATTACTTTACACTCAGTATCGGGACCGCATTTGATTCTTGGCTGCCATCTTTGTTTCTGGCAATAACTTTACACTCAGTATCGGGACTGTATTTGATTCTGGGCTGCCATGTTTGTGACTGGCAATTACTTGGCATTCAGTATCGGGACCGCATTTGATTCTATGCTGCCATCTTTGTGACTAGCAATTACTTTACATTCAGTATCGGGACGGCATTTTATTCTTGGCTTCCATCTTTGTGACTAGCAATTACTTTACATTCGGTATCGGACCGCATTTGATTCTTGGCTGCCATCTTTGTGACTGGCAATTACTTTACACTCAGTATCGGGACCGCATTTGATTCTTGGCCGCCATCTTTGTGACTGGCAATTACTTTACACTCAGTATCGGAACCGCATTTGATTCTTGGCTGCCATCCTAGTAACTGGCAATTACTTTACACTCAGTATCGGGACCGCATTTTATTCTTGGCTGCCATCTTTGTAACTAGCAATTACTTTACACTCAGTATCGGGACCGCATTTGATTCTTGGCTGCATCTTTGTTACTGGCAATTACTTTACACTCACTATTGGGACCGCATTTTATTCCCGGCTGCCATCTTTGTAACTAGCAATTACTTTACGCTCAGTATCCGGACCGCATTTGATTCTTGGCTTCCATCTTTGTAACTGGCAATTACTTTACACTCAGTATCGGGACAGCATTTGATTCCTGGCTGCCATCTTTGTAACTGGCAAATATTTACACTCAGTATCGGGGCCGCATTTTATTCTTGGTAGCCATCTTTGTTACTGGCAATTACTTTACACTCAGTATAGGGACCGCATTTTATTCTTGGCTGCCATCTTTGTAACTGGCGATTACTTTACACTCACTATCGGGACCGCATTTAATTCTTGGCTGCCGTCTTTGTAACTGGCAATTACTTTACACTCAGTATCGGGACCGCATTTGATTCTTGTTCCATTTTTGTAACTGGCAATTATTTACACTCAGTATCGGGACCGCATTTTATTCTTGGTTGCCATCTTTGTTACTGGCAATTACTTTATCACTCAGTATAGGGACCGCATTTTATTCTTGGCTGCCATCTTTGTAACTGGCGATTACTTTACACTCACTATCGGGACCGCATTTAATTCTCGGCTGTCGTCTTTGTAACTGGCAATTACTTTACACTCAGTATCGGGACCGCATTTGATTCTTGGTCCATTTTTGTAACTGGCAAATACTATACAATCAGTATCGGGACGGCTTTTGATTCTTGGCTTTTATCTTTGTAACTGGCAATTACTTTACACTCAGTATCGGAACCGCATTTTAGTCTCGGCTGCCATCTTTGTAACTGGTAAGTACTTTACACTCAGTATCGGGACCGCATTTATTCTTGGCTGCCATCTTTGTTTTACATAATTTCCCAACACTTAACAAACTGCGAGAGTTTAAACAACTTTCTCCTGACTCTAGCTTGTAAAGACACACCTGCACAACCCGCGCACTGAGGAGAGGCTATCTGATACCTGTTAGCTAACGATTAAAAAGGATATCAAACTCAACAACATTGAAGTTATGAGAATTTTTAAAGAAATTGCACACAGAAGGATTCTCTTATAAATATTAAATAAGCTCTGATTAATAACATACTGTATTAATCATATGTATTGATTTTATTATGGTCATGTATAAATAATAAATATTTTTCCTTTAAATGAATTCCCTAGTTCTATTGATAATCAGTAGCATATTCTTTGTTTATTACTATATTTTTCACTTTTTTTCACTTGAGCACCTTCATTGAATAATTTCTCGACACGTCACTGCAATATAATAGGCAATAAAGAATTTGCTCTTTAACAATATATACGAAGTCTGCATAAATTATTTATGATTTTAGTATTTTATGGCTGGGCAACGTCTGACAGACTGCTATATATATATATATATATATATATATATATATATATATATATATATTAAGATGATTGATAATTTGTTATTAAAATTAAAAATCGGTTTCACAAGGAAAAACAAACAAAACCAATAAATTTATTGATTTTGTTTGTTCTTGCTTGTAAAACCGATTTTTAATTTTAATTACAAATTATCAATCATCTTACTCAATATTAAAATAGCTCTAGGATATAAATGCCTATCGAGCTTATTATATATCTACATTACAACGAGCACTGTTTTCTTTTCTTTTATTTTAATTATATTAATGAATTTACTAATACATTAAAATATACTCTGCTCTTTAGACTGTTGTTCTAATTCCCTTAAAATTATATATATATATATATATATATATATATATATATATATATATATATATATAAAAGTGAACGTGTGTGTGTGTGTACATTTCCCTACGCAATAACTCTGTCAACTTTAAGTCTAAAGACTCGAAATTTGATATACAGAGTACGGAGATTTGGGAAAATCGATGTGATCGGTTTTCGGCCAGAATTTTGGCAATTAAGGGGTCAAAGTTCAACGATTTGTCCTTTGAGAACTCTACCAAACTCCTCCGACAAATTTCCGTGTAAATACTTGAAATTTTAGATATAGGTTCCTTGGAC
>NC_136483.1:182886329-182906329 GCF_053919585.1 Euprymna scolopes
CCACATCATGCAAAAATAAAAAACAAACAAAACAAAACAAAAAACAAACAAAAAACATACAAAAAAACACGCTATCAACTTACCCACAGTAGAATTTTCACGGCCCGTTGTTCTACCATTGTTGCTAAGCGACGACATGGAAAATGGCTCTATCGATGATAGATAAATTAAAATAACGGTTTCGACTATTGATTACCTGTAATTATCGTGGGTATTCTGAGACAAAACTTAACTAAGATCACTCCAAGACTTATACACTAAAGTTCCGTAAATTTTAAAGAAAATCTGTTCAGTCGTTTCGGAGTCTATAATGAACAAACTCACACGCACAAACAAAGTTGCAAAATTGTATATATATATATATATATATATATATATATATATACATATATATATGTATACTTCTCGTCTTTTAAGAACTTTCTCTTACTGTAAATTTTCCTTATTGTATTTTCATTTTATTTCATTTCTTTTTTTACTTGGCTTTTTATATTTTTATATTCTTATACTTATTTTTCTATCTATTTTTTATCCTCTTATATTTAATAACTTTATGATTCTTATAGCTTTATTATTATTCTACAATTCTTAATGTTTTTTTTTAAAATTTATTCTTCCTATACTCCTTTGCATTTTTCATCCTTACCTTATTCTATCATCAATTTATTCTCTATCTTATTCACTAAAAATATCTTTCTATATTGTATCATTTATGATTTATCCCCTCACGTTTATTATCTTATTATAGTATTATTCCTAATAATTTCATTTTAAGTATTGTTATAATTTCAGATACCCCTTTCTAAAATATACTGACAGGCATAAATCCCCTATTTCAAGTATACACCTTCCATAGCTATAACCCTTTAATACATATGATTAAATAAACATCTTCTTTCAATTCACTTACCCTACATTCTTCCCGAGAGTTTAATCACGCATATTGTACACATATATTAAACCCACCATGGCAGATATGCTATCCTTCATCTTGTATATAATAAAAGAGGCGCAATTTTTCCTGCATGAACCAAAATTACCGTAAGTTTACAACAACAGATTGCACATAAGAATTTATTATATTTACGCTATTAGCCATTACCTTATTTAATTATAGAACGCCATTTCATACATATTATTTCGTAATATTAAAACATTACATTTATTGTTAGGAGCGCCATCTTCATCATCGTCCTAACCTACAAATGTTCCCTGTATTCGATGTCCTCTTACGACTCCATTCTATACCGCGTGCATTTATACTTTTTCCTACTTTTCTGGGTCTTAGCCGCTATTAACTGACTAGTAATTTCTTCAACATCGCATGCCTTTACCACTACTCGAATAATGATTTCTCCCCCCTATCATTCCTCAAAATCTCATTAGATGACAACTATATATTCAGACATTCCGGATTGACCGAATCATCATTCAAAAACGAACGCTATAGATATTAACACAAACATCGCTTCCCTGAGTAGAAGTATTACATATTAAATACCTCGATTACAAACTTCATAATCTCGAAAAAAAAATAATTCGCACTACATTATAATTAATACCATCCTTATCACTGCGAAACATATTACTTGCTTTATTGTTTATTGTCGTGTTATTTAAAAAAAAAAACGAAAATTAGTTTTATTGCTGTTTACATTTATTCCATTTACAGTGACAAATAATTAATGAATTATATTTTATTTTAGTAATAAAGATAACGCGACAGTAATTCGTTTGTACTAAACGGTTATTAGGGATGCTTGAGAAAAAAACATTTCGTTTCATCTTATAAGTTTTCACATTTGTTTACATTATAACTGTTTAAGAAATTATAACTGGCGAAAATTAAATCACCCTATTATTTCACATGTTAAGATGTGGTTAACAATTAATTTAAATTAACCTTTTATTTTATTAATAAATATACCGCAATAGTATTTCTAGGGACGCATGGGATAATATTTCATTTCATTTGGTTTTCGAGTTTCCGATTCGATTTATATATTTCCATGTTTTTTATATACACAAACTATAAATGGATAAAATTACATCACGCTATTATTACACACGTGAGGATGGCATTAAATTTTAAGTTCACTTAATCACGTTACTGAACAAATAAAAAAAGAGTAAATATGAGGATTCTTTCCACCTTCGACCAATCCTTTAAAATTATGACTTATATATGTTTTCCGGGGTGCTGAAAACAAAAATCATGGTTAAAATTCCGTCAAACAAGTAGTTTCACATATATGAAGAAATGTTACTTTTAAAAAAGCTTGTCGAGGGTGCTGTAAACGAGAAAACGTTTTAAATTCCTGAAAACAAATATGTTCACAAATGTTAAATGCTGTTAGTTCCCCAAAAGTAGGGATCATTTGTGTATAATAATTTAACGTAAAATGAGAACCCACTTTATGGCCAACTTTTGTTTGGGTGGGGAGGTCAGCGCACAATGCACACAAATTATCGTAAACTGAGCACCCAACTTTGGGGGGTGGGAGAGCTAACAGACACGAATAATCGATTTGACGTGCACCAACCCCAAAACAAAAAAGTGGGTGTTCATCTTAATTCATTGTACGTTGACCCCACCCCAGAAAAAAAAAATGTGGCCATAAAGTGGGTGCTCATTTCGCGTTAAATTATGATAGAAGAAGATCACTTTTTAAAAAATAACATTTATTCATATCTTGGAAACTGCTCGTATGCCGGATTTTCATACGTTATTTTCGTTTACAGCACCCCCGAAAACCTTTAAAAGTGGTAATTTTAAAGGATTTTTCGAGGGTGGAAAGATTCTTCATATTTACCAAAAAAAGAAATAATGCCAGATGAACTTATACACTGAGTAAATGTGCTTCATTTCATAATTTATAATTAAAACGTTGAACAATACAAAGAACAATTTTAGGTAATCATTTTTACATTGGGAAGGGGGGGGGAGGGTCTTTTGTAAATATTCTTCCAATTTACGATTGAATAAAAAAAAAATAGCATGAAAGTTCAATTTAACCTGAAAACACTAATTACAAATAGCGCGGTACCAAAAATGCATAAGCACCAACTTTTAAAGCAGATATTGATCTTGGATGCATATGATGGCACGGTGCGATACCATATGCGATCCTATGCCAGCATAAATTGGGACTCATGAATTTTTTGGTACCGCGCAATTTTGAATTAGTTTTTTTCAGGTTATATTCATGTTTTACATTGTAAGGCTGAAGCACACCTTAGTTACTAAACACCCTCCCCATGCAAAGAATGGCTTTCAGAATAATAACATCATTATTTCAGCTTTTCGCATGATTACATTTTCAATAATAACATGATTAAATTTAACCAATTTAAAGTTTAAGAAGCAAATTCACTATTGTTTGTTATTTAAATAAACCGTTCTGTTTATAATGTTTACTTTTACAGCTTATAATAGCGTTTACATTTAGATTTGGTAACGTAAAGGTGACTACAGGAATTTAGTTCTTTTTAAGGGACGCAGGGTTCGATAGTTTTTGTCACCATAACTCCAGTCTTGCCAACTAAAATTTTGTGATAACCTCATCCCCAGGCACAAAATGGGGTGTCTATTCCGAAAGCCATTTTTAACATGAGGAGGTTGGAAGTTGGCAAACAACAAAAAACAACAACATTCGTATTTTAAATTTTTACGCGGGGAAGGGATGCTTGCTACCACCGGGCAGCGCCGGTTAATGAGTCCTGCTAGTAATAAAATAAAAGTTATACTCCTCTATCACAGAGATCAATTTAGTTCTCCTACCCTTAAACAGTCTTAATATTTTATTAGTATTTTTATCTCCCATTGCACAATTATTTCGCTCCTAATGCAACTATCGCTAGAGTCACATCCCTATTATGTTACCTAGTATGTTCTGTTGAGAAGAATTTCTTCTTACTTACCCTAAACCCAAAATAAAATATATCACGCTTATTGAATAAATCTATATATATTAGTATATATATTTTATATCGTTATTTTCTTACTTTATTGATAATGTATATAAGCTCCGAAAACAATTTGTTGGGCTTCGCATTACCCCGATATAGAATTGATCTTATTTTTTTTCTGTTTACTCCTCCCATATATATATATATATATATATATATATATATATATATATATATATATATATATATATATATATATATATATATATATATAAACATTTTGGAATACAAATACAGAAACCACATAGAAATTCAATCTGGCTACACTTCCTGCCAGTACCTGATGTATGTTTTTCAGTGATTTTCAGTCGACTTTTATATTTCGGACGAGACTTACTTTCCCAAACAGGTGGTAGCAAGATACTTACTCAGGTATTAATATATCCTCTCGTTCTTTAAGTTTACACCGTTGCAACATATTTCAGAGGATCCAATTGTTACACTTGCTTGCATTAATGGTATTGGCTGCTCAAATTCGTTCCATAGTTTAAGAGATTGGATTTTCGAATTTAGACTCAGTTTTGTAAAATCTAACAGCGCGTCTTGGTGATTTGTTTATATACAGGGTGGAACGATAAAGTTGCCACCCTAAAGAAAACAACACTTCAGCTCTATTTTAAACCTTTTATTAAAAAAAAAATCAAGTCAGGTAACTTGATTATGTAGTAAAGCTGACATCTATTCTAGTAGCCGCCTTCAGCTTCAATCACCGTCCCGATACGGATCCGGAGCTGGGAGCATGCTTTTTCCACAAGCACCGACGGGAGCTTGGCGAAGGCTCGGCGGATGGCGGCGATCAGGCTGGCTTCGGTGTTGTGGAAGGTCATGTTGGTGATGTTCTAGACGCATGACTAAACGAAGTCGTCCAGCGGGTTCAGGTCGGGGGAGAAGGAGGGGCAGTGAAAGAAGAGTACAAAGTCATAGCAATCCTTCTGAAGCCAAGCTTTTAGACTTGTGGGCCGGCACGGAATCCTGCTGCCACACCCAGGGTTTGCTGGCGGCCACCTGATTGCACTACACTCTTCAGCACATCCAAGTACACTTTGGTGTTGGCTTTCAAGCCGACTTCAAAGATGTGAGGCGACATGATGTGGCTCTCACTTGAAACCACAACAAAGACCATAACCGTGTCCGGAAACTTCGTTGAAATGTACCCTTAAGCGTTAAACCGTACGGATTTGCATTTTGAGGGTGCTGTCAATGGTCCTGTTGTCATAACTTGGATCGGTAAAGAACATGAGTTATACAGCGGCGCATCTCCGATCGTTAAACATTGTGTCACTTTCAGACACGATAGAAGGCTCCTATCGCTCTTGGGATTTGTACACAACTGGCCAACTGGTAGATGGTCTGCAACAAATAAGAAAACCGGTTTCACCAAACGGAAATGGAATAATGTCGTCTTTTCTATGGAGACAATTTTATCGTTCCACACAAATATGGATGTCCCTGTTCGCTTCGATAAAAACACAGTAAACTTTAATTGTCGTTTACTGCTGACGCAAGTGAATTTAAAAGAATAACGTATTAATTTGGTAAATTATACGTTTTCATACTTTTTGGGGATGATGGAATTTAAATCATATTTCTTTTAAAAATTATATATTTATGAGGTTTTTTCCGTTGCTATCAAGCAGATTTCCATATTTATTAGTATTAACATACATTTCTGGGTTAAATAAAATGTCTGTCGCTTGTTGCCGAGAGACGGATAACTTCCCCTGTTTCTGGACAGGGAGTAGACTTGCGACTTACAGGCTAAATCAATGGACAATTGGTGTGAACAAACCTTTAAGTTATATATATATATATATATATATATATATATATATATATATATATATATATACATACATACATATACATACATATATATACACACATATATATACATATATATATACATACATATATATATATACATACATATATATACATACATATATATATACATACACGCATATATATATATATATATATATATATATATATATATATATAATATATGGACAATTGGTGTGAAAAGACTTTTATCTAGGTTATATATATATTATCTAGGTTAAATATATATATATATATATATATATATATATATATATAACCTCAATCTAACCTCAACACGATCAACAAGCCCTATATTGTCAACCTCTCTCAATATACTCTCACCAGTGATTGAAAATCCCTACTGGCAAAAGGACTCTCTTTCTGCCCCACACAACACCTTAACCCAGTCAACATATGTTTCGACATGGAACATTACCTACGCAGGATCAGATTAAAAGAATATTTCAAAGACCACAACAACGACACACCGACTAACAACCTGCTTCCAGATACTAAGCAATTCGAAAAACCTAACGACTCTATTATGTGGACTCCACCCAGTGGAAGAAACCTGGACATCGATCAATATGCTAAAACAGCTAGAATACATCTAGATGAATTTCTTCACAATAAAGAACATCTCAACAAAAACCAAAACCTTTGTCTTCAAGAACGACGAGCTATTCACACCCTAAAAAATAATTATGATATCACAATCAAATCAGCAGACAAAGGAGGAGCCATAACAATCATGAACACCGTTAAATATATTGAGGAAGCGGAAACCTAACTCAAAGACTCAAATATTTACAAAACACTCCCGGAAGACCCAACATTCATCTATAAAGTAGAACTCACGAATCTTATCAAAAAGCTTACTCCTTGTATCTCCAAGATAATTACTTCCCTCATTCCCACAAATCATAAAGCAGCTAACTTTTCCACTACTCCTAAACTACACAAACTTCACAAACTCATAACAAACATAGCCACTACCATCGCTACACCTCAAACTTTAGCCCTCAACCATGACAATATTTATGAACTAGCGAAATCTCTTAACATCTCACCCACTGATAGACTCATAATATCAGGTGTTGGCACCCTAACAGAATATATCTTTGGATATATAGATAAAATTCTAACCCCCTTATTACCCAACATCCCTAGCTATATTAAGGACACCACACATTTTCTCAACACTATTGGACAAATCGACAATCTTTCACAAGAAATTATTTTAGTCACATTAGACGTATCAGCTCCATACACTAACATCCCCCATAACGAGGGAGTAGAAGCCTGTAGAACATTCCTCCTTCACAATAATTTCCCCAACGACAAAATAGAAGATATTTGTAAGCGTATATACTTCATCTTCACACATAGCAATTTTAAATTTAACAATCAAAATTATCTTCAAATAAAAGGAACCGCCATGGGCACTAAAAAGACCCCATAGCTATGCCAACATTTTTATGCATATGCTAGAAACCAAACTCCTTGAAAACTTCCCCCTCAAACCGTCAAATTATTACCGACACATTGATATTTTTTTCATATAGCCACATGAACTAACCAACCTAAAGAATTTCCACGAATACATCAATAATTCACATAACAATGTAAAATTTACCATGGAACACTCATACAACTTCATCCCATTCTTGGACGTCACTATCATATCTAATAGCAATAGACTATCTACGTCCATTTATATTAAACCCACTGACAATCAGACATTCGTCAATTTCTATAGCAACCATCCATTAACTCTAATAACATCTATATAATTTACAGTTCATGCATACGAATAAAACGCATCTGCTCCGACCCCCTAGACTACATCCACCATATCACAAAGCTTACGCAAAAATTCATCAATAATCAATATCCCATTAAGTATATCAAACAAGCCATAAAATAAAATTGACAGATCACATCTTCTTCAGCACAAACAAAAAACACATTAACAAACGCATCCCAATGGTTTTCAATCACGGCCAACACATGCATAAAATTACAATGCACCTAAAAAAAAACTTACAGCAACCTAAAAAATGACCCCACTATTAAGTCTATATTTCACCTTCCACCAATTAATGCAATCAAACAACGACCCAATCTCTCAGCCATACTCACCTGCAAATGCACACAGGACACACAACAAAATGCCAATTATAGATGCAATAAACCGCGATGCCTTATATGCATATACCTAAATACCACACCACTATTCAATATACCTGAATGTAACACTCACGTAAAACCGCCGCGTCTAACATGTGACAGTTCTAATGTGATATATTACATATACTGCTCCATTTGCAACAATGGAGGATATATTGGCGAAACTCTGACACGTTTTCGAATCCGCCTAAACAATCATAAGGCGACAATCAGACAAAAATCCCCCACCCGACTAGAACACCACTTCAATTTACCTGGAGTCACTATAGACAATATTAGATGCCTCCTAATAGACTCAAATTTCCCATCAACAAAAATACGAAAACAAAAAGAAATACAATGGATCATCTGACTAAACACTTACAAGACAGGTGTTAACACAGACCTTGACCAACTTAAATTCTACAAATACTTCAACAAATAATTAACACAATCACCTACTCCTACATATATACTTATACGTATGTATTAACCTGTTCTTGTTCTATATTGATTTCAATATGTATATTACATCTTTTCGTTTTATAGCTAACACATGCATTATTCTCTTGTTATTCTTATTATTACTTTATCTTCATTATTATTTTTATTATTACTGTTATTATTATTATTATTATTATTATTATTATTATTATTATTATTATTATTATTATTATTATTTTCGTTATACCTAACCTTCTATCTGCACCATTTCCCTATATATATATATATATATATATATATATATATATATATATATATATATATATATATATATGTTTACATCTATGTTTACATCTATCTGCACCATTTCCCTATATATATATATATATATATATATATATATATATATATATATATGTTTACATCTATGTTTACATCGTTAACTTCATATCGCTACTTATTCACTCACTTTATTTTATACGTGTCTTTAAATAGTAATTGATATTTGTGTTTTATTATATAAGTATGTGCATATGCGCCTATATATGCGTTTATATGAGGATGTGTATACACATGTCTGTATATATATGGTTTTATATTATTTATATATATGTGTATATATGTATGTATATGTACATTTCTGTCCATGTAATGCATAACTATTTTGATGTGCACATCTTTGTGCTGCCTTACATGCTCTTGTATTTTGTTTTATGCTTATATATTTGTATATATATATGTATATATGTATATTTATGTGTATGTACATTTTTATATTTTGTATGTATGTATATGTATATGCATATATTTATGTGTATGTTCTTATGTGTATATATGGTATGTATATACATGTGCGCATATGGGTATGTGTGCATGCATGTATGTATGCTTAAGGGTGCACATGTGCATGCCTGTACCTGTACAAGTCATTGTATGCATATACATGTGTATGGATATATATGCGTGTATGTGTGTGCATGCGTGCATATCTGTTTATGCATATGATTATTTATATATGCATTATATGTATGAGGGGTGCATATATTATATACATATGGTCGTTGAATATTACTGTGTATTGGTATGTATGCGTATATATGGGTGTTAATTGTGCATGCATATATATATATATATATATATGTATTTGTACCTTTATGCACATGTTTTTTTATGCAAATCTACTATTAGTCTATGGTTTAAATATAATAACAATAATAATAATTATTATTATTATTATTATTATCATTAATATTTTATAGATATTGTCATTATTATCAATACCCACAGAGTGACTTTCGAGCCAAAAGCACATACATTTAAGTACCTGCTCTGATATTATTCTCGGTCTATGTATGAGAATTCCTTCGGGACTGTGACAATTCTCCTTCAGGACCGAGACTATTTGTATTCTCATTTAATTATTAACTAATATTAATTTTATTGATTTTATTATTATTATTATTATTATTATTATTATTATTATTATTATTATTATTATTATTATTGGCTCACATGGAGATCTCACACAAGTCAACAAACGATCTGATTGGAAACCTGCGGTGTTCTCTGGAAGCTGAGTGACAACAAGTCTCCCCAGACGTCCAGTTCTCTTCACCTCCTTCGATAGCATTTGCAAATGAATTTGCATAATCGCAACAGCCTCTTTCCATTGATTTCTCGCCGGCAGTGGCCATTGGTTTATACTGGAATTTGAGTGGCACTAAGCCTCCCCAAGGTCCCAGTTCTCTTTGCGCTTGTCCAGCCGAGGTCTGGCTAGCGCTCTCTCCTCGGTCTTTCAGTTCTTCTTGACCCTTCTCAGCTCTTTGGTGTCACTTTTTTATTGGGAGGAGCGGTGATGAAACTATGGGGGATGCATGATGGGGGTGTAGAACTTGTAGATATGCAGCTTCGGTGTTCTTCATTCCCTGTAATGCTTATTCGTTATATTGTCTTCTTGTATTATTCTCCGCATTCAAGGGTTTTCCTTAATATTTCAGTCGTTTTTATTATCGTTAGTCGTTGCTTTTGCAGTTATTCCTCTGATTCCGATTCTGACAAGCTTTTTTTTGAAGTTTTTCGGAAACTAGTGCTCCTACTATTATCGGTACTATTTTGATTTTCTTCATCATCCAAATCCCTTTTAACTCTCTGGCTAGCTCTGTGTATTTGCTTCGTTTCTCCTTTTCTTTCATACTCACCCTGTGGTCAACTGGGACAGCAAAGTCTACGATTTGACAGGATTTTTATTTCTTGTTAATTATTACATCTGGCCTTCTTGCATAGATGGGTTTGTCCGTCTGCATGTCCATGTTCCATAGGATTTATGCTTGTACCATTTTTCTGTACGCTCAAAATGCAGTCGTTTGCACAATTCGCAGTGCACCGACCTCCCCACATATTATTATTATTATTATTATTATTATTATTATTATTATTATTTATTTATTTATTTATTTATTTATCTATGTTCGTCCAATCTTCATTGAGGGAGATACGGAATTACTCACCATTAAAACAAATTGATTGATTTAAAAGTCATAGACTAAGGGAAGTTTAAGAAAAGGGTATAAAATTCACGTCCAAAATACACTGTATAATCCGAGGTGACTGTCCTTGAATGCAGTGTGGTAAAAAGATCCAAACTGAAGAGCGCACACACACACACACACACACACACACACACACACACACACACACACACACATGTTTTATATATATACATATATTATCTCTATATATATTATATATATTATAGATATTGTATACGTATATATTTTATAAATATATTTATTTATATATATTTTATATTTATATATTTTATGTGTATATTTTGCGTATATAGATTTTGTATATGTATATTTTATATATATATATGTTTTATATACATATATATTATATATATACATATTTTATATATATGTATTTTATATATATGTATTTTTATATATATATTATATATATATATTATATATATTTTATATATATATACATTATATATATATTTTATATATATATATTTGATATATACACATTATATATATTTTATATATATTATATATATGTATATATATTTTATATATATATGTATATATATATTTTATATATATGTATATATATTTTATATATATATGTATATATATCTTATATATATACACGTATGTATATATTTTATATATATATATTTATATATATATTATATATATGTATATATATATTTTATATATATATTTTTTATATATATATTATTTTATGTATATATTTTATATATTTTTTATATATATATTTTATGTACATATTTGGTATATATATATATATTGTATATATTTTGTATATATATATTTTATATATATATTTTGTATATATATATTTTGTATATATATATATTTACACATATATTATCTATATATATATATTATATATATATTATATAAATATTTTATATATATATTTTATACATATATACATTTTATATATATATACTTTATATATATATCTTATACATATTATATATATATATATATATCTCATACATATATATTATATATCTTATACATATATTATATATATATATGTATTTTACATATATATTTTATATATATATATATTTTATATACATGTTGTATATATATGTATATATAAATTTTATATATATATGTATATATATATATATTTAAAATATATATATGTATATATATAGTTTATATACATTTATATGTCTTTGGTATATATGTATGCATATATATATATATTATATATATACGTGTATATTGATTGAGATTGTCGGACTGACTTCCTCATCTTTGTTGTTATTGTTACAACGTTTCGGCCGTTTTGGTTGTTATTGTTACAACGTTCCGGCCTTCGTCAAGTGTTTTGTATCGAACTCTTTATTATTATTACGGGGGTACCGTGTTCGGACTCCAGCTAGGCTTTGGGACATAGTTGCTGATTCTCTGTTTTCAATGTAACTTTTTCACTGCCTTCGTTCAGTGACATATTGCCGAGTGGTCCTAGACGTTGTATCAAAGTTTACAGTTACCCAAAGGTGTTGAGTTCAATCATTGGTTAGAGATTACAAAAAAAAAAATGTAAAATGTCCATTTTAAATAATAATTATTATATATTATTATATATTGTACGTATGTCAATTAGGATTAAAACTGAGGGGGGTATTTTAAGTTATGTAAGTACGAAACTAATGTATGTACTAGGAATATTGCGTTCGTATTTCTTACACAATCCAAAAGAAATAATGCTGCTTAAAAACTTACTTAGTTACTTCCCCTTTTATTAAAAGAATTGATTAAGTTGAATAAAATTACCTATCTTGTCGTCTATATGAGAGATCAGCTTTTTTCAAATTCTCCACCTTTTATTATAATTGCGGTTCTGTTTGATTATAAATCACCTTTTCCTAAAGATATCCTTTCTTAAATTCTAATTTTCATAATCTTTTCAACTAATATTTCTCGTTCTTATATCACAAAATGTAGTTAACACTTATAACCCTTCTATTGAGTGTCCTTTTTTTCTAATTTATTTCCTATAGTTTTTATGTATTTTAAAGAACTTAATAGTTCAATAATAATAGTTCCACAAGAAGTGGTCTAAAATTGTTTTCACGGAGTCAAATATGTAATCTCCCGTTTTAGGCCAGCCTAAAACGGGAGATTGCATATTTGACTCCGTGAAAACAATTTAAAACGGGAGATTACATATTTGACTCCGTAAAAACAATTTTAGACCATTTCTTGCCTTTTGTTTAATAGGGTATCGGTAGATATTTTATGTGATACGATTCCAGAGTGTAGAGGTTGCATTCCTTGGATTTACTAGGTTTACGTTTTTCTGCTCTATCTAATATAGATCATTTCACTTTGCATTCCGCGTTATTGCTCCGTGATTCTCTAACCCACTTGATGAGCTCAATTGATTTCGTATTAGAATCATTGCTAGATACCCTAAAAGACAATATACGGTTCCTGAATCTGCCCTTGAACTTCAATTCAGTAGATTCTATGTACTTTCTCGTTCTATTTTTTTCAATAACGTCGTCTGAAATAAGACACTTACCTTCTAAAGGACATTTATTAGTGTTTTTACAATTACAAAGTGATTCTCCATCAGTACTATTAAATGATACCCCCACTTCCCTTAATTAGCAGATTTATTTTCGCATTATCAGAACCTATTATAATTTTAGAGGAATTAATACCGGGTGAAACTCCTCCATCCCCTCTAACTACTCTAATTACTTTAACATGCCTGGATATCCCCCACTCTGCCGTAAGGACTCTGACAGACATATGCAGGGGCTTGGAGTTTATATTCGAAACACCCTCCCCTTGACTAGAGAAACTAAACTAGAATCGGACGATCAAGCCTTTATGTGCTTTAGACTTAACATACAATATAACATTAGCTACTTTTATTTTCTCTACCGCTCTCCCTCGACCCAGGACTGTACTCTAATAAACAAAGTTTCTGACAGCATAGATCCAGCACTTTCCCTCGACACTAGCGCACAAGTGCATGTATTTTGTGACTTCAGTATCACCCACAGCAACTGGCTTGGATTTTCTACTCACACAGACGTAGCTGGTACCACAACGCATAACTTCTTTATATCTCATTTCATATCACATATGGTTACGTTTCCAACCCATTTCCCAGACCAGCATGGACAACACGCATCACTTCTAGATCTGTTTCTGACCACAGTTCTAGATGACTGTGTAACTAATGGCCACAGCCCACTTGGGAACGCCGATCATGCAGTGGTAATGGTGGAAATAGCCCTAAACATTAGAGCCCAAACTGAAGAGCCACTGCTCAAAACAACTAGATATTATAAAAAAGCTGACTGGGAAGCCACCAGGGATCTCATCAGAGACGCTCCATGGCAAAATATTTTTTCACTTCCTGCTGAACATTGTACAAATGAGGCCACTGAATGGTTCAAAACGACAATTGAAGCACATGTTCCCACGCGCAAATTTTATAGCAAGCCCTACTCTCCCCAATGGTTTACTTCTACTTGTGCAGCTGCAATAGCGCAAAGGCAGCATGCGTACCACAAATTTAACCGACATAAGTCCAGTTCAAACAGGCAGAAGTATATAGAAGCCAGAAGTAACTGTAAGAAAGAAATAGCGACAGCTAAGAGAGAATTTACTGAACCTACTAAAAAACCCATCGAAGCACAGAAATTAGGAACCCGCGACTTCTGGAAAATCTACAACAGTGTAGTAAATAATGGGCAATCAACAATTCCCCCACTATTCAACAATCATGAAGTTATTTGCTCAGCAACCGAGAAGGCTAACATGCTTGCCAGTTGGTTTGTCTCCAACTCCACACTGGACCCTGCTAACCACCCTTTCCCGGACTTTCCTTTGCAGACAGACGCCACACTAGACGATCTGAAAATCACCCCTTCTCAGATGCATGCTATCATAAAAAATCTTGACACTTCAAAAGCATGTGGGCCTAATCTCATCTTGGCTGTGCTATTAAAAAAGTGCTCAGCCGAAGTAGCTCCAATCCTCTCCAAACTTTACAACAAATGTCTTAATGAATCTTGTATTCCTGCCTGCTGGAAAACTGCTTCTGTGGTCCAAGTTCTCAAGAATACTGGCGAAAGAACTGACCTAGTAAATTACTGCCCCATTTGCCTCCTCACACTTTTTGCCAAAATATTTGAGTCCATAATTAATCAAGCTCTAATCCATCACCTTACAGATGCTAAACTTCTGACCGACCAACAATATGGATTTAGACAAGCCCGTTCCACAGCAGACATCCTACCTGTAATCTCTGAGCGTATATACCATTCACTTGACAAAGCAGGGGAGGGTAGAGTGGTAGCCCTAGATATATCAAAGGATTTTGACAGGGTATGGCATGAAGGTCTTCTCAGGAAAATCAGATCATACGGAATCACTGGAAGAATACTTAACATAATTAAATCATTCTTAGATAAGAGAAAAATCCAGGTTGTCCTCGATGGTTGTACATCTAAACAATATGATATAAATGCGGGAGTGCCTCAGGGATCTATCCTTGGACCTTTATTATTCCTAATATTCATAAATGACTTCCCTGACAAAATTGTCTGTGAGATGAGTATATATGCTGATGACACCATGCTCTATAACAGACACGACATGAAAACAAATGAACACATATCTAAAGAAATGGCAGAAACACTAGAGGATGACCTCCAATCTGTAGTTGAATAGGGACATAAATGGATGGTCACATTCAATGCTGCCAAGACTAAACTCGTTTCCTTCAATAATTACAAGAAACCTTCTCTACCACCAATAGCAATGGCCAATAACTCTTTATCTGAAAGTACATCTTTTAAACTCCTCGGCCTAACGCTCACAGGTAACATGAGTTGGAACAATTATATAGAGAGTATCGCCAGGACTGCTGCGAAGAAGGTAGGTTCTCTCTACCGTGCTAGAAATATACTAACGCCCGAAAGTATCCTATACCTCTATAAGGCCACCATTCGCCCATGTATGGAGTATTGTTGTAATATTTGGGCTGGTGCATCTGCCACTAGTCTCTCGCTCCTAGACAAGGTTCAAAAGAGAGTCGCCAATCTGATAGGTCCTGAACTGTCATCTAAACTTCAGCTTCTGTCCCATCGACGAAACGTTGCATCCTTCTGCCTGTTCTACAAGTACTTTAATGATGAATGCTCTGACGAACTGCAAGCACTTGTGCTCCCTCGACGTAAATACCCCGACAAGTCGACAAGCAGCTAAATCCCACCCCTACACAGTAGAGATCCCTAGATGTAAGAGAGCTTTCTACTTCAGTAGTTTCTTCCCCAGGACAGCTAGACTTTGGAATTCCCTTCCGGGTCCCTGCTTACACAACTGTACTGACATGCAGAAGTTCAAGTGTAACGTGAACCGACATCTTGCTGCCCAACTCCCTACACAGTATCCCTGATGCCTATCCCTGATAGTAGCCCCCTACACCAAAGTGGCAATGTTCCTTGTTTGGGGTGAAAATGTAATAAAAACACAACAAAAAACTGTCTCTTAAATTGAATTTAATTAAATAAAAACAGTATACCGACGGCACGTAACCACTAGTCTGAGGCACGTTCAACAAGTAATGACCCTGAACCACGTCTCATCGTAGTAGAGCAACGAAAGTTGAAACATTTATTAGTCTTTCTCTACATAGGAATCACCCGGACTTACACATTTCTCCCATCATTTCATGTATATCTGGGGACCGTTATTGTAAAACATCCCAGTATTGTCCCCCAACAACGACGTAACTCCGGAAATAAAGGTTGCATCATCCGGAAAATGCTTTCCTTCATAGATAGAAAGAAGTGAAAGTCAGATAATGCAAGTAGTGGGATAGGAGAGGATTTCATAGCTACACGCCCGTGCTTCTGATCTGGCGACATACGCGCTGTGAACGGGAGTGTTGTCTTACAAGAGGAGGATACCTTTGCTGATCTTGGTCCATCTCTAGATTTTGGTAGCTTCTCTTAATTTTCTCAATTGTGAAGCATAATAGACTCTTGTAATTGTGGTACATTTTGCCACGAAATCTGCCATCACTACTCCGTCTTGGATTCAGAAGACTATGTATGAACTTTCTAGTAGGGAGGAAGGCTGCATCCTTTGGATCTGGTGAGCCCAAGTAATTCTATTGCATTGAGTGGGCTTTAGTCTTTGGGTCATAGTAACAAACCCAGTTGTTGTCCTGTGTAATCAGTCTTTTGAAAAACTTTGACTCATCTTCTTGGCACATCTCCATATTCATCCTTAAGCATTAGACTCGTTCTCGTTTCTTAAAAAGTATCATGGCAATCCATCTATAGCAGACACCTTATGCATTAGTCATGCAAATAGTCATGAATGATAGTTTGTACAGACCCTGGACTAATCTTCACATCTTGGGATGATTGACGAATACTTGCGAATCAATTTTTCAACATGGCATTCTCAAATTAGCTGACATATGCTTTCACGACGACAAAATAAGATATTTTCATGCCAATAACATAATAGACACAGTTTTAAGTATATTATGAACATAAGAGATTTCTACTATTCTATTTTAGTCTATTTTTATAGATAAACGTTTTATCACCATTCGAAGTGTGAGTACATTTTTAAAACACCCTATCTCTACTATTATATAAAAGTCACTTTGTGTGTGTGTGAATTCCTTCTTAATGGGTTCCCAAACTTGAGCTTATACTTTGCAAATTTCACACAAAGGTAATTTATATGTCTGGCAGTGTTCTTAGATATGCTTTGTACAGAGATTCATCCGATAAGTATCGAAAATCGAAAAAAAAAATCATATCCTAAAAATAGTTTTTTCTTCTTATAAATAAAAAGAAAAATTTTTTTACAGGGGAATTTTTATACGTTACACTGGCAAGGGGAATAATAAAATCTAAGCAACTGTTCGAGAACTTGCTTCTGAATTAGACGTAACATATACGACGATTTTTAGTCACGTGAGAGAAATTCGAACGACAAAAACTTGATAAATGTGTGCCTCACGAAAAAAAAAAAAAAACCCACAAAAAAAAAACGTCGTTATAAAGTGTCATCCCTTTTTTTACGCAAAAAAAAACAACCCGTTTCTCGACCGGGTTGTTACTTAAGATGAAAAGTGGGCTCTTTACGACAACCGCCGACGCTTAGCTCAGTGATTAGACACTGACGAAGCTCCACGACACTTCCCAAAGCCAGAATTGCACCAAAAGAATGTCATTGTGACTGTTCGGTGGTCTGCGACCGGTCTCATCTATTACAATTTTTTTTAATGCAGATGGAACCATTACGCAGATTACAGTCAACAAATGATAAAATGCACCAGAAACTTCGACAACAACACCCAGCATTAGTCAACAGAAAAAAAACCAATTCCCTTCCCCGACAATGCTCAACTGCACGTTGCTAAACCGACTTTGTAAAAGTTGAATGAATTGGGCTTACAAAACTCTGGCTCATCCGCCATATATTGCAAACTTCTCACTTACCAACTACCACTTTTCAAGCATCTCGACAACTTTCTGCGTAAGAAATGCTCCAAAAACGCCTTAAGCGACTTCATCGCCACCAGAATGCAATATTTTTATGGTACCGCCATAAACACACTTGTTTTGCGTTGGCAAAAGTGTGTTGATTCTCATGGTGCTTATTACGATCAACAATCCTTTATTTGAGCCGAAATATGTTCATTTTAATTTAAAAGTTAAAAGCCGCAAGCACTTCTTGTCAACCGAATAAATACAATTGCATTCATTGCTACCAGACTTTGTCGTTTTCTTCATCATCATCATCATCATCTAAAAATCGTGACATTAAATAATGTCTGGCAGAAATATAAGATTAAAAGGAAAACCATTAATAAAACAACAAAAACAATAAAAAGAAGTCATTGCAGAAACACGTTAGCAACATAGAAAAATAACAGGAAATTTAATTCGTTCATATATATATATATATATATATATATATATATATATATATATATAATACATTCACATAAATATACAAAGTGGGTTAGTAACTGTTTTTACGTATAAGAAATAGGGGTAGTCGTAGTAGTAGTGGTGTGGTTGAAATGGGTATAATAACAACAATAGTTTATTTTACAATGTTTAACTGCTTTAAATAAATTTCAAGAAAAAGTTTCAAAAATGTTATCGGCACTGAGGCTGTATGACAGTTTCGTTTCGTCAGTTCGTTTTTTTTTTTTTTATTTCCCATTGTTTTCTTTTTCAGTTTTATTTGTTCTTTCATTCTTAATTTTTTATGACACTCTGGAGAATGAATAGTTTTCTGAAAACGAGAAATGTGAGAATCGAAACGAAACGAAAAAAAAAAAAATCTTTTTCATTGTTCTCCGATGCACTAAAATGGTCCATTTTCAAATTTAGTTTCAGTTTTTAAAATTTCACAACTCGTTTTATTTTTAATTCATAATTTATATTGGTTTTTGAAAATTTTTTTACATTTCTTTATACAAAAATTCAAAATGGCGACACATATTTTTCACATCTAAAACAGATGTCATCCATTTTTTTTACATAGTTCATCAGTCGTTCTTTATTATATCATTTGAATTGAATGTTTTTTCCTTTTTTTATAGGCGAATGTTTTATTTGGTCTCTCTTTGGTAAGTTACAAAATAATTAATTCATTTGACTTGGACGGCAAATTATTTAACAAATGGCGGTGCAGTTTTGTATTTATTTCCGTTTCAGTGGTGATGGTAGAGGTATCGTCTTTTGTGTAGCTTTCTTTAAGTTTTTCATTATATACTCAACGGTGGTGCGTATATATATATATATATGTATGTATGTATGTATGTATATATACACATGTATATATATATTTTTTTCTTCATCTTCTGTTTGATATTTTGTTTCTCTGCTTTTTGAAACAGACAGAGCTAAATTTAGTCTGATTTTCTTTGGCTATTTAGCACAAGCGTTTATGTGTAACTCACTAGCCATAAGTATATTTTCTATACTTGGTATGTGTGTGTGTATGATATTTAGAAATGATAACCCGACAGAATGTATAGGTGAA
>NC_136483.1:182908829-182916329 GCF_053919585.1 Euprymna scolopes
CTTCCATGGTTGTTGTTGTCTCGCCACATTTTAGCCAAATAATCTTCTGGTCCACTTTGGGCAGGATTGAAACCGCTATCTTTAGACAATGCTCACCGGAAACCGTAGAGACTCAACGCCTCTATTTGTTCAGTTACAGAGAATACAGTTACAATACTGAGCATTCCCATCCTGTCGCGGTTAATTACCCGAAGAAGGCCAGAGGATTAACTGGCCAAAACGCGGCGAAACAACAGTAACTATTAAGATAAGGATAACAGTCCGCAAAACAAGAATGCATGCACAAATTACTCATTTCAAACGATTCCAATAAAATAATATATCACTTTTAATATATCTGTTTTTAGTTTCAAATGGCTTTTAGCCTTGATAAGTGGTGAATAATTAACAGGAAGAAAAACGAAATCAATGCTGGTATTAGAAGGAGAAGGATTGGCATTATTTTGGAGTCTTTTTTTTCTTTTAGACTAGTTGCTCTACTGAGGCTTAAGAGTCTAGTCTACCATACAATTACATAAATATAATTTTATTTCAATTTTGAAACGAAAAAGTATATATTTTTCTGCAAATTAGAATATATTACTTGACTGAATTTATTTATTTTTTATTTCTTTACAATGCTATCTATGAAGCAACATATTTGAATATTATAAGTAAAACTGTGAAACAATGATTTGTTCAATTTTTTCCAGAATGTTCATTCATGTTTAGTGTAAAATAGCTAGCGTATTTGATTCTCCAACCAGTCTATAGAAAGCAATAATCTCGCTTTCCATCACATTTTAGGAATTTTGAAAGGAGGGTAATTTTCGCAGAATTTTAAAAGACATTGAAGAAATATCCTGCAAATATACACCCCGAGACTAAAAAATAAAATAAAAAAAATAAATAAAAATAATGCATTAACGAATCCTCAAATCAAATCAGTGATGAAAAAAAAGGTCAGTCAATTTCAAAGAAGAGGAAATTTCAAACAAAAATGGTATGAAACTGAATGCGCAAAGGGCACGTGAAAAGAAAAACAAACTGCTCAATTAAATGCAGCATTGAACGATTCCACGAGAATCAAATATAAAAAGGCCCCAAAATAAACAAAATCGAAGCAAAATTGTCGATGCCATTAAATAAATAAGAAGCCATTAGTTTAATGACTAATTCAACAATAAATTAAAATCGAAAAAAATGAAAAAAAAAAAAAAAAATAAAATCATACCTCCATTAAAAAAAACAATAAAAAACAAGCCAAATCTGTTTTTTTTTTTTTTTTTTTTTAACAATTTGTGATTTCAACGATTAAAAATTATCAATAATTACACATGAAAATACAAACTAAATATGACTGACTGATGCCCCTCGGTCGCACGAGACAATGGACGTTTCTGGAAAATATCCTGACGAGAAGTCAAATAATAAAGTAAGGATTGCGCAATCACGAACCGCAATTCTCATGATCAAATATTTCACAGATCCAATTGATAAGATAATTTACATGAATTCCCCACATAATTAACACGTTACAATATGGATTCCCGGAGGGATACTACATGGTCCTCTTCAAATATGATATCAATAAACACTTGTCATAAACCGTCCCCATTAGTCATCAAATCTTATTTATTTCATTCAATTATTTAATGATATTCATCATACAACTGTCAATATATCCATTTACTATCACTTACACTTGAGTGGCTTTTAGCCTTTATAAGTAATGAATAATTAGAAAAAAGAAAGGAAGAAATTCATTTCGAGCGGAAGCAATGTTGGTATTAGAGAAGTATGTATATGCGCAAATTTATATATATACATGCACATCTATTTTTATATATGTATGTTTATATAAGAATTGGTATATTTAGGCAACATTTTTTCATTCAAGCAAATATTATTAACTGCAACGAAGTCACTTTGCATTATGATTCTTTTTTTTTTTTTAATTTTTTCGATTTTCCGTATAATTTCTATATTTATATATATGTGTGTGTATGTGTGTGTGTATGTGTGTGTGTAGATATATATTTATATATACATGTATGTATGTATACATATATATATGTAAATACATATACCCTTATGTATTCACACACGCACATATATATGTATATGTATCTGCATGTATATATATATATATATATATATATATAAGTGCATTTTATTGCTCATTATCAATGTATATATATATATATATACGTATATATATGCATCAATATATATATATATATGTATGCATGTATATATATAGTGATACACGGACACACACATATGTATGTGTACATATTGGCGCACTTTAGGCAAACAGGTGTGGAGTGTGGTTTGTTACTGTAGGTAAAGCACATTACATTTTTCCATCCACTTGAAGTACTTATCGCAGTCATCCATTCTAAAGATTTAAGCATTTCTGCGGAGTGAATAATAATAATAATAATAATAATAATAATAAATGAACGTCGACCTACCAGAGGTAAATCAAAATAGAAGTAAAATGGAAACAGAAAGAATATTACACGAATCCAATGGAACTGAAACTGACATTAACCTTAGATACTACCCACCCCTTCCTATAAAAGTGATGGCGCCAGTTTTGGGTCGTATAACATAGAATGGCCATGAAGGAGGAAGGAAAGGACGAGGAGGGAACGCACCACTAATAGCTGCAGTGGAAGAGTACGGACTTTACTGAACCATCCGTGATGCTTATTGTCATTAAAATTTCCGAGAAGGTCAGTGATCCTTATTATCGAGAAACCAAGGCTGTAGTGATAATGCAAAGTGATTTGCAACGGTTATGGAAGGGAGAGGCAGTGTTTGCTGGAAATCCGGGGCTACTTATTGTCACCCAGACTCCAGGGCAACACCACTTGTTATTATCCTTGTAAATCACTGATAATATATCATTATAACTCGTAATGAACAAACAATAATATATGCAAGTAACGCCAATGAACCACAATTAAGTTGGAATAAAAATAGAATAAAAAGAACAAGGCACAAAACCGAGGGAACTGAGACTACTAGAAATTATATAATCCCCTCCTCTAAAAGGTAGCACCAAGCTGGATTAGTATCACACAAAATGGTCGTATAGGGTCAAAGTGGATAGAAATCCTGAGGAGGGAGAAAGTCGTTTACACGTACACTGGAGATCACGGATTGTAGTGGAACCGTAGAAAGGTTTATTGCCACTAAAATTCTAGAGATGAAAACTCCTCTATGTAAATAATAAAATAACCACCAGAGAATCAATCAAGGCACCCATCGGTACACGCACTTTTAGAACGTCGGGTAAATTTTTAATTTTATAACAAGAGGTACTGGATGAAAATTCGTTTTAATTGTCATTTTAAACTTTAAGGAAATGCAAACTGTTCATTGCAGTTTGCCGACATATTTCTACTACTTTTGCGCATGTGCAAATTCATTCCGAGCTTGAAGTGGTTTAATTTTAAATCTTTCTTATCTATCTATCTATCTATCTATCTATCTATCTATCTATCTATCTATAGCTCAAACGGTAGGGAACGCGGCTGGAGTGCTAAATGTTTTGGTTTTGATTCTAGCTGATGGCAAACAAGTCATTTTTTAAATTTTTGAATTCAGTTCTGTATATTAGGTACAATATAATATTCAATAGAGAATTAACTCGATAATAATAAATACGAAACCTGCATGAATTAAAATGAATTTAAACATATTTTACGTCGCGCAACCCTCATCCTCGCTAGTATACAAATAAAGAGCGACACTGCTGGCTCTGGAGAGAAAATATGAAATTCAAAAGGAAGTTGGCTCGGTATTAATAAATACGAAATCTGCATGAATTAAAATATATTTAAACGTATTTTACGACCGGGCTAGGCTAGGAATTATCGCCCCTACTAGTAATGTATTAAGGCACAATAAGTGAAGAGATTAATATCGTAAATCTGCAACATGTGACGTATTTTCATTCATAAAATATCGTAAAATATCGTCGTTTAATGACGCGCATGTATATTCGTGTAAGAAATGGAAGTCGTTCGAGAGCTTGATTAAATGTATATGCGCGACACACCTTTAACAAGTATCTTTTTCATCGACCGCGGCGTCCGATGTGACAAAAGATACGGTAGCTTGTATGAGTGAGTAAGGGACGGAAGTTGAGCTATAAACAATTGAATACCGCGTTGCAACATCTTTACATCCTTTCAGAAGGATTGCCCAGCTAGAAGTCACTCTTAGTTAAAGAAGCGGATATTTCGTATTTAAGTTAAATAAAAAATAATCTTACCACGGGAAAAGTATTGATAGAACACCTTACCTCCCAGCCCTCTAGGCGAGAAAGTCCCTTAGTCCGATTAGTTAAGATATAAAATTCTAATACCCCACACCCCGGTTTGATTTTACTTTTTGTTAAGACAGTAACAAATTTATTAAAAAAAAAAATAATAATTGAAAAATATTGAATATTCTTGTGTCAATCTAAACTGATTCGGATGTTGTACATTTGAGATTGAATTAAAAAGAAATTGTGAGGCAAGAAAAATCAACTGATCACGGATGAGCCTACATTGCACATAAAATAGGGACGGACTCAGACATAATAAGGCAGTAAGAGGTAGATATGTAATATTAAACCTGATGTTGCACAAATCAGCTTGCGTAGTCCTCTGACGTCATTTCCGTCTCATTCTATTTTTTAATCTTTACTTTAAAACTTCTGATGAGAAATCTATATAATGATCTGCTTATTCCTTCTTTAGTCCGCACGTTACGCTTTGAAAAAGGCCAAATACAATTCTTTGAAGGTCAAACTGCTTAAATTCGTGAAATTTGGCTTAAAAAGGTCAATCTGGCAACCCTCAACAAGAATATGAGAATGACCTCCATCTAATGAAGCCTCGTTTTCGAATATCATTATTATAATATATGATCATTGTTGTTATGGCGTGAGAAAGGAACTCGTAGTAATTTCGACACTCAACGGGGGTTTCTCCGAAAAAGAAGTCAGCGAAACGTGACGTATAAAGGGAACATTCGAAAGAAACAGGACAAAAATAAGAACATTGTCTGCCAAAAGGTGCTGAACTGAAAAAGTAAATTAAAGATTGTCGCTGTTGTGAAATTATCATTTATTGAACTATGTAGCACAATATTACTTTCTGAGTATTTATTAGTACTTATTAACGTATCTAATTTGAGTCAATTTCATGTTTAAACTACAAAGGGCACTATTTTTATAGAAATGTTAATAAATTCACATTTGTTTCGTGTTATTAGTTTTTCTAAAAAACAACAATTTATGAAAATATATATGCTGATTAGATATATTTCCGATTCCGTGGAATTTTCATGAGTCCTGCCAATTCCTTAATAATTTACGAAAGTTTTTTTTTGGAACAAAAACGAAAGAAATACTTTTGTTTTAAGATGGTGGTAACTACGAATTTGCTCACCTGGACAAACACACAAATAAAGAAAGACTTTGATCTTTTCATAAAGTTGTATCGCAATCGTTTCTACGCAGACTATACCTTATTAGTATTTAGTATTGCCTGAATCAGTTTCTGGAAAAATAGGGTAATATTAGTTAATTTATGATCATCAGTGCTGAAATTAATGATTGTCTAGTCAGAAAAATATATGATTTTTATTTAAGTAATTAAAGGAATTCTATAATAATTTAATCATTTAAAATAATAATAATAAAAACAAGATAATAAAAATGGTAATATTGTATTTATGCTGTTTAAAAAATAATGACAAACTGATATATGAAAATATATCTTTATCGTAAATAACGATGATGGATGATTGGTAGTTAGGAGGGATATGCACGCACGGGAATTCGACAGGCTTATTGTTCTCGGGCCCAAATCGTCAACTAACAACGATATCAATTTTGGTTTTTATTATAAAACAATTTATAAATACCACCCCCTTGGAACCGTATTGCCACTGTAGCCACACCCGAAATGCGTTTTATTCGGTTATTGTTTTTTTTTTTCACAGGATTAATTTGACTTTTATTACAACCATGTAACCTTTTAGCGAAAATCTTTCAGCCATCATACTTTTAACATCCTATTTTTGACAATTGATCAAGATTATTGTTTCTTTACAGTAGGTACCTGTGTTAGGATTTTTATCCAAATGACCGTTTGGGTCCTGGATATGACCTTTTTTTTATTTTTTTATTCAATTTTCACCCCAAACAAAGCACAGTGCCACTTTGAAGCAGGGGGCTACTATTAGGGAATTAATTAGCGGGGTCATTATGAAGGGAGAAGAGTAGAAAGATGTTTGTTAACATTACACTACCATGACCTTAAACTATATCCGATGACGAGGCCTCAGCTTGTGGGCCTTGGGGAGTGTGGAGCCACCCTTTAATTGCCATTGCTCCTAGGTCCACTCTGACCCGGAGTGGTAGTACCTGTTAGAGTCCCAACTATGGGTTAAATAGAAGAAAAAGACCAGATATATTCTATTAAAAATTTTTTCTTCAAAATTACTGGATTCGGCATTAAATAACCTGAAAAGGGTTGATATGCCATAAAACAAAAGCAACCAACCAACTTTTGGTACATGCGGTGATTATTAAAAAAATATTTTTTTTTTTGCATTTGGCAACGTATATACCTTTTTCCAAATGATTTCTCGATATTCAACAATAGAAGTGATCAGAGCTAAGAGCAGACACAAATATTGGCACTCATTAATTTCCGAGCAATGCCAGATAGTCCTGCTGGTTTGATATATAACATAATGAAATGTTTTCTGATTATTTATTTTTTAAATCTGGGTATTTCATACAAGAACCATATCAGATAAAATTAAATTTATTATGAAAATAATGTAATAGAAAGGCTTACCATTTATGGAGTCTCTATTGATAAAAAATAATCTCAAATAGGCATTTTAAGAGAATGGAATCTGAATGATTAGCAAGGCAACTATGGCATTTTCAATGTGCGAAGACACCGAGAAAAATAAGGCAAACTTTACACGATATAATAGAAAGTCACTTGGAATGAGGGCAACATCAGCACCAACAGAGAGATAACGGTGAATCAGTGGTTAGCGCAATGGACTGGAAACAAGGGTGTACCAAGTTCGAATCCAGCTCGTTCTATAGAAACATTTTCACTTAGCGGCATTGGCAATCTTCACGTGGTCTTTCCCGTAAGTATCCGATATCATTGTAGAAAGAATTCTTAACAGAAAGAGATCGGAGAAACGAATGCCAAACAAAATCATAAATGAAAGATGCACAACAGTGACAACAGGCAACATCAGCAAATTTTTTGACGCGATCGCTTGAAAGGCAAGAAGCAAGGTTCGGTTGTGCGCGCGCACACACACACACACACACACACACACACACACACACACACACACACACACACACAGACTCAGAGGAATTGCTCATTCAACCACATTTTGTTAAATGCAACATTTATTGGCTCGGTTTATCGCGCTGTAAAATAAATAAACTTGTTCAAAAAGAAAAATGTTGGCATG
>NC_136483.1:182921329-182938829 GCF_053919585.1 Euprymna scolopes
AGACTTTACTGAATTTTAGGGCAAAGTGTAGCATCTGTTCTGACATGAAGTGGAATAAGTACGTAAAAGACGCTGGCAAATCTGCTGGAAAACTTTTCACATCTGCTAGTACCATCTATAAGGCCGCCATTTGATCGTAGACTAAGTATTGTTGCCACGTGCTATAGTTTTTTATGGGCCATACCTAAAGAGAGTCTAAGTAGGGAGTTGAACAACAAGATGTCTGTTTACATTAGACATAAAATTCTGCATGTTAGGATAAACAAGGAAGCAGGACTCAGGAGGGAATTCCAAAATCTAACAGTCTGAAGAAAGAAATGTTTAGATGAGAAGGCTCTCAGACATCCGGGACCTCTACAGTAAAGGTGTAGAATTTTGCTACATCAGTTTAATCCAGTGCATTTACGTCGTGGGGATACCGGCTGTAAGAGTTCATCAGAGCACACTCCATTAAAGTGCTTGTAAAACAAGTACAAGGATGCAATATTGCGGCGATAGGACAGGGATTGCAGCTTGGTTGATAATGCTGGACCTATTAGATTAGAGAAACTTGTTGCACTATAAGAAAATTTTTTAATCACTGATTGTCATGGTTGATGGCACCCTTCCTGATAGCCATTCAAACATCTCAGCCTGATATTCTCATAGTAACATAAAGTCTAATAAACAGATAGAAGATGATGTCAAATGTGCTGGAAAACTTTTCGCACCTGTTCGTATCCTTTAATTGGCCTGTGCATAGAGCATCTGAGCTGGTGCACCAACCAGTATCTTCTTACTCTTTAACATGGTGAATCCCAACCACTGTTCCGCGGCACATTATTGTGCTATGGAATGATTACTGGTGTGCCATGAAGAGATAATAGCTAGAAGCCATTTAATTTCATTCAGTTTATAAATATATTTAAGCTTGCACTCATGATGACGCCTATCAATTCCAATTCTAAGTAAAAACGCCATCAAAATCTTATTGCAATTCTCAACTTCGTACCTATGTAAACTGGAAATTTCTTAACCCACCCAAATAAAAACGTAAAAGACTTAAAAATATTTAAGAGTGTGTCTCTCATATTAGCTCAAATATTGCAGCAGTAGTTAAAAAACACCAGGTACAACTGTCCCGCTGACATTCACCATTATTATTCTATAGCAGATATTGAATACAGGATTTGTTGATTTATGTGAATAAAAAAATCTCCTTATGTAATCTTAGAGTTTTATTTTATTGCAAAAAGGCCTTATGAGTAGAAAATTTACTAATTATTTAAGATAGTTGTGCCGCGGAAATTAAAATAAACTGAATAGTGTGCCGCCATGTAAAAAAGGTTGGGAACCACTAATCTAACTTAATAGTTATAGCATTATCTTTCAATATTTTGACTCTTATCGCGTGGCTGCAGTGTTTCATCCCTCTGCTTTCTTTACAGGTACTTCCACGGAATGACTGCTGATGAATTTACAAATCATGTACTTCCTCTGTAAAATAATTATCTGTAACGTCGCACCGTATCAGGAACAAACAAACAAAGCAAGAATAGAAATAAAAATCCGGGTCGGCGTTTTTTGAAAGGTGCAAATAGAATGTATTACCATTATTTTCAAAACAATTCCTGCTTCTTGTTTTTTCTAACTGTTCATTTCATCTGCCATAAGATTAACAAAACCCCGTCATCTCGACACCAGCTTAAAAGTATCTTTCTGCCACTGCTCCATCTCATAGACCATACGACCAATTTTTTCAACACACCTTTTACTTTTCTCGGTCACGTGACGTCCTTTTTTCTTTTTTCTTGTTGTGCAAACTCGCGCACACTCCCTAATTTGTATATATGCTATTTTTCGGCCACTGCTGTTAATATATTTGCAAGCCAGCTATCTTACTGCTCCTGCTGATATTTTCCCACGCGCTCATACGCGGTCTGTTACACCTCAACGTAAATACTCTCTCACCCGGTTAGCTACTCCTTCACTGTAGGGATCCCGGACAAGTTTCTACTCTTCTGGCTTCTTTCTGTGGCCCGCTTATCTTTGAAATTCCCTCCCTGATTCCTCTTCTCTTGATTGTACCAGAATGCAAAAATTTAAATGGAATGTAAACAAACATTTTGTATTGTTCACACTAAAAGTTAGATTAAACAAGTGAAGTGCACAGTGAACGAGGCATAAAAAATGACTAAGTTCAGCATTTGCTCCCTCTCCATTTAACCCCCAAAGTCCCCAGGGGACGTCAAATCCTGTTGAAAATAAAAAAAAAACGGTGCAGTTTTATGCCTTAACATATGTAAATTTGAGTTCTGCACCACGCAAAAAAAAGAAATTACTAAATCCATAATTTATCCCCCCCATTTAGTCCCCAAAGTCCTCAATACCTTAACATATTTAAATTTGAGTTCAGCACCATGCAAAACTGCTAAACAGACACACACAGAAAATTTTGGATAAATACAGTACAATAGTCCCAAAAATGGAGTGTTTGTATTAGCCCTAAAAGAGGCCCCGGGGCACACCGAAGAGTTATCGCGAAGTATAGACAAACAAAATTATATTGAAATCAGTTAGTTACAACTTTTCAAAAGGTTTTATAAAAATCCAAGGCATTAATTTTTTTTAATAAGCACAAAAGTGTCAAATTTTGCTATTTTAACCCGAAATGGGGTGGGGGGCAACCGGAGTTTTACTGGAAAATCCGTTCTGTTACTTTTTTTAATCATATAATGTTAATGTTGGTGTAAAATTTCAAAAAATTACAAGGCGTAGTTATTGAGAAAACTGCGAACAGACGAACGGACAAAGGAACGGACAAGGGTGAATTTACAGGTCCACTCTCCTTTTGTCGGGGGACCAATATGCGTTTATGAGTAAACCAGTTTTGAAGAAGAAGAAGAAGAAGAAGAAGAAGAAGAAGAAAAAAAAATAGATTGAAGAAGTAACGTAGGGATTCGAGTCGTGTTTGAGACACGAGAGAGAGAGAGAGAGAGAGAGAGAGAGAGAGAGAGAGAGAGAGAGAGAGAGAGAGAGAGAGAGAGTGGAAATAGACGTTGCCCACGAGCTACAGGGAAAGATATGTCCTAAACGTGGCCGAACAAAGACAGATTACCACGTGTTCGACACGTTAGAGTCTTGTTAAGCACATTGGAGTATGAGAAAACTTTTGAACAAGAGACATGGCGTTATTCTGGAAGTACCTGTAAATAAATGTCTGTTGTTTTAACTGAAATAAAACTGAACCAAATTCTTTCCTTGTCTTTCTTTCTTTGCAAATGCATGTACAGAACGTGGTGATCTCGAGCGCTGACATGCATCAACTTTGTTCCATTCAGCTATTAAAGAACATTTAATTGAATAAATGTAGAATTTTTTAAATACTTACAGTTCATCTGAGCAATTGCTCGTCTTATCCATTCGGTAGCCACTACAAAGAACGTGATACAGATCTGCCAGGGCTATTGAAGGATAAGGTGAAGCACCTGCAACACAAGACAAAAACAATTAATGTAAAATAATGCCAGGACGTAGGACAAAAATCTACTGGACAAAATCTCACTGGATATAAACCACCGGTCAAAAGACAACGGACAAAAGATAACTGGACATAAATCCACAAGAAAACAGCCAATGTATAGCTCGTATGATACGGATTATTCAGACTACTGTTCTCATGGTGAGTGTTATTTTTACAACGTTTCAGTCGATGTAACCTCGAACATTCTCCAGGAAGTTTTAACTGGACATAAACCAACAGGTAACAATTTCCTAGAGTAAAATTCCAAGCGACTACACGTCTTTGTACGTTGTAAATATTCGATGACCATCCATTTAATGGGTAGTTTCTCATTGGTAATTTTTTTTTGTATTGTTTCTTGTCTTGTTTTTTGTATTGTAAATATCTCTTGATAAACCAAAATTGCATACCTTGACAACCTCCCCACAGTCTAGTAAAATATGCCGGATTGCTAAGTTTTGAATTGAAAACCATGTTTAATTTCAGAAGAGTTTGCCATGGCTAGCTGTTCTGTACAGGTCCTGAATTTCATAATTTTGCAGGCAAAGAGCAAAAGATCTTTCTCGTGTTGACACGAAAAAATTATGTGCTGGAATGCTAAAAGAGTCAATATTTTATGGATCAGTTCTGGTTTTGGATTGGTTGCTAGCAGAACGTGGTTCCATTTGATTGGTTAATATCTATCGCCAGTGTCTATAAATAGAATCGTCCAACTTTCGGTGATCATACCCTATAAGTATATCAAAACTATTGCAGCACTAAGTCGCGATGTACATATTTTTTGCCATCTTTTCCTGGAAGAAGGTTGGAGGTTACATTGGCCGAAACGTTATAAAAATACTCTTACGATGAGAGCAGTAGTCCAAAGAATCCAAATAATTCGAATCATAAATCCTCATCTAAAAAAAACAGAAAAATGTACAGCTATCTATATATTGCACTAGAGTAACCCACATCCAAATTGCTACCTATGGAATTGTTAATAAAATTCATAATTTTTTTTCTGATGTTAAAGCAAATTTAATAAAATCAAACTTTAATCTTTATCTTACCCTTCTATTTTTTACACTCAGAAATGCCCAAAAGTCTTTGTTTTATCATCGTACAATAAAATACTCCACGTGTTCACTTCTGCGTTGCAACCTCTTTTCTCTTATTTGCAACCCTTTTCCGACAGAAGAGACGTTGAGAGCCTGTCTCTACTCTATCGTTATTTTCCTAGCAAGTGCTCGTCTGAGCTCCAATCAATGCTCCCTTGACAAACTTTCACAAAAACACGCAACTAGCTACACTCACTATCAACAATTTTCCCCACTCTCTACCTGTGCCTAAATCTAAACGCAGATTCCACGAACAAAGTTTCTTTCATAGAACTGCCCGCATGTGGAACACTGTTCCATTAGCCCCCACTCCAGGCGATTACAATATGGTAGCCTTCAAGTCCAATGTAAACAAGTTCTTGTTGAGCCGTCCCCTTAAATAACCCAAAATTCTACCCAATCTCTACCATTGTTATATTATACACCCTTTTTTAAGAATTCAAAACACAACAACCATTGGTGTAAGCAACAGTCCGTTTTTTATTTCTCCTGTTGTTCGTGCTTATGGTAGATAGATAGATAGATAGATAGATAGAGAGAGAGAGAGAGAGAGAGAGAGAGAGAGAGTGGGAGAGCGACAGAGAGAATTATCGTGGCATCGACTCGGTTGACAATCAAATCTCCAACTGCAATCTTTTTCCTTCTGTCAATTTTTCCTGTCAATCTTTTCAAAACATCCACGTAACCAGATTTCCTTTCTGTTACATTTTTCATAACAATAACAAGGTTTGTTTATATTTGTGAGAAATATTGAAACAATTCCCGTTTAGCTTGTCAATTTCTGACATTTCATCCGCAGACGCGTGCCACATTTTAATTCATGATCATACATATATGTATATACACCTATACACATATATATACTAGCATGTCAACCCGGCTTAGACCGGGTCATTCGTGTAACACCATCAACGAGTACTAAAATACCACCTTACATTCATTAACGCTTATCCTCGACTGACCTTGATACCTGGTGACTACCTTATAAAAAAACACGCACTAAAACATAACGTGTGAAATGGTCAATGACTTTGACATGTTCCTCTCATGGGACTGACATAATTGTGACTGCGATGGACCTCTTCTTTATAACTAAATAAATAGTGTTCAGTACTGATAAACGTAGAGTTGCACAACTGTAACATCATTAGACGACGATAAAGTAAAGACTGCTGGACACAGTTGTTGGATCGAAGTATGGTTGGATTGAATAAGAAAGTGAATTTTATTATCGATTGCATAAGTAGTATTTTAGAGGCTCATCTTGTTATTTATTATGTTGTGTTATCATCGACTAAATTTTTTTTTTAATTTTCTTCCTTTTAAGATTCTAATGCTGGATACGGGGCAGAAAAACCAGCTGCCAACATTGCCCTGCTTTTTTTTTTAAACCAACCGAAAGCTCTTTTTAGTATCCTCGCTGTTCCCTTAAGTGAAATTGTCTGGATCTCTTTTGCACTTGGTTCACCAGGAATATTAGTTAGGTAGGACTTCAGGTTCTTCTTCATAAGCCCTGTGGCACCTATGATAACTGGTATGATTGATATCCCCTTAAGATTCCAGTTTCTTTTCATATCATACATGAGACCTTGATATTTGGCTTGTTTCTCTCTTTCAGCTCTGTTCAGACCTCCATCATTAGAGACACTCACTTCAACCAAGGTTGCCACTCTTTCTGACTTATTCCATATAACTATGTCAGGTTTCACGGCAGCATTTTCAAGGTAGGTGGTTGTGGGTATTACACGGTCGTACATAAGAAATTACTTATTATTAATTCAGGTTTTTTGTTACATAATTAAATTGATTTAAATTTCGTTGTAAACACATGTAGACGTTGCCACGTCAGCGTTTTCACGTTCATTTTTCCTTCTATCATCCCCTCTAGGCAAATCTTAGATCAGTGTTTCTCAACGCGAGCTTGAGTAATTTTGAGATGAGCCTGGAGCGTACGACATCTTAGAATTAGCATCTGTATTCCAAAACTTACAATGATCAGTTAATTAATTTAGGAGTGAATCCTCTATATAAGATTGGATACTGCAAGTTCAAATCTTATCAGATTTTCTCTGATCCTTTACACATCAACATTGTTTCGCTATTTACTATATCCGGTTAGACCAGATTGCGTACTGACATGAGAAAGTACTTTTCATTGAATCTGTTTTTTTGTTACATAATTAAGTTGATTTAAACTTAGTTAGCGTTTGCATGGCCTTCATCACTTTCGTTTTCGTTCTATCATCCCTTCTAGGCATATCTTAGATAATCCAGTTTCAGACCTTTTCATATGTCCAAAGAGTTTTAGTTACTTTTGGTTACTGGAGTGACTGGTGTTAGAGTTGTGATCTTATGAAGTTCTTTTATTGGAATGTGATCTGTGAGTCTGCTGTCACTCCTTATTCTCATGATATAGTTTTGAATCGTTTCTATTTTCAGCAGCATCAAATGTGTTCAATTTATGCTCTCGAGATCATAAAGTACAACTGGGAGTATGTGAATGTTAGATTTAATGTGATACGATACTCCTCTGGAAGTCATTACTGCTTTGTACTTTTTTTTCAAAGGCTGCCCATCCTACCTGCCCCATTAATTGTTTAATTAGTTATCATTAGTGGATGATATTTTTGTACTTGCTCAATAGTTCAAAATGGTACCATTACCATAAATGGTAATGGTACATGGCCATCCTATATTTCGAATAACCCATTAGGCCCCATCTGTTCTATAAATAAGATACCAGATAATTTCTTTTTAAAATCTACAAGATTAAATAATAGGTCCCGAACTGTGATCTAAGCTGCAGCCCCTGTTCCATGGACGAAATGTTGCATCCCTCTGCCTGTTTTACAAGTATTTCAATGGTGGATGCCCCGATGAACTGATGGCAGCAAATTCGCTTTCGAACATTGCCAATTTTTTCTTTATAAAAAGATACACGAGATGGTAAAAAGTGTATCTAATTTATATCGAGCAATGCCTGTGCGTGAGGATTGTTATAGTGGGGAATAACTTTGCACCGAGACAATCCCACTCTCTAAACAACTGCCACATTGATCCAAAAAGAAGAGCAAGTCAACATCATTAGATGCAGCAGTCATCGCAGGTTTTATATCAGAGTTTTCCTTCTTCTAGGGAGGTTTACTTCACCACGGCTTACAGAGCCCTCTCCACCCACCATGCCATCTGATCCATGACTGGACATTAGGTGGCTGGGCACCAGAACATATTCTGCACGCCAGTGGGTCCTATATGCCGTAGCTTACAGGGCCTAAGCTCATCTGGAGGTTCCTGTTAGGGTTACCTCACCCTTAGCCTTTGGTTAAATAACCTTGGCCCACAAGGCAGTGGAGGTCCAGTTATGAACTACAAGCCCTTGTACCCCCTCAACGAAAATACCTCCGAAAAACCCAACAAGCAGCAAAATCCCACCCCTACACAGTTGAGATCCCTAGATGTAAGAAGGCCTTCTACTCTAATAACTTCTTACCCAGAACTGCAGGACTTTGGAATTCCCTTCCAGTTTCCTGCTTCCCTAACTGTACTGACATGCAGAAGTTCAAGTGTAATGTGAACAGACATCTTGCTGCTAAACTCCCTACATATTACCCCGCAACTTAGGTCCATGATAGTAGCCCCCTGCATCAAAGTGGCAACGTGCCTTGTTTGGGATGAAAATGTAATTCAAAAAATATGATACTACTGCATAACACTGAAGAAAGTATAAACTTCATTTATATTGATTGCCCTGTTGGAATCATCTTAATTCATTTTTGTGTGTGAAATTTCCTAAAATTCTTTTCATTCGATGATGCATGAACCTATATGAATGAATCTTGCAATAGTAAGCAAATATCTCTTTTGCCAAAAGTGTAATGCAAGTCTTTGTGTGAAACTGCGTTGCTTCTTACCATAGTGTGTAAACTTTATCATGAATGTATAGTCTCCTAATTTCGAAAATATATCATATGTAACCTAGTTTCCTATTTACAGGAGAGTCAATATTTCGCTTTTTTAAATATTATAAATAACTTTTTCTTTCCAATTTGTGTTTTCTAACCCAATTTTAGTCAATACACAAAGTTTCAACTCAACAGTAAAAAAAAAAAAAAAATTAGATACACTGAAACTTAATATTGTTAAGCTTAACGCCATTCATAAGCATTTGGAATTCGTTTTCAAAAAAGCAACATTATCTTCTTGCAATCGTAACATATTTTGGATTGAAGTTTTAAGATACATACCCATGGTGACAATTTCCCAGAGTAAAATTCCAAACGACCACACGTCGCTGTGCGTTGTAAATATTCGATCTCTTAGAGATTCGATGGCCATCCATTTGATAGGCAGTTTCCCATTCGTCAGTTTTTGGTATTGGTTGTCCTTATAAATATCTCTTGATAAACCAAAGTCGCAGACCTTGACCACCTTACCACAATCCAGTAAAACATTCCGGGCTGCCAAGTCTCGATGTACATATTTGTTTTCAGCCATGTATTCCTGTAAACAAAATAACAAAAAACAAACAAAAAAAAAACGTAAAGTTTATTGTTTACTTAATAATTGGTGAAAATTTTGTTTTGATTGGAGAATTACTTGATTTTTGTGGATCTTTAAAAAGAGACTCTGTCAAAAATACTTAATCCCTCCTTCCGTTTTGGCCGTGCCTACTAAAGCTGAATGAATAAAGGTTTGCTTCTCAACGGCTTTTTACATACTTTAATGATAAAATACATACTAAAATATTCATTAGTACTTGGAATGAGTTATGTATCTATAATTTAACCAATTTATTTCGTTATTGCATATTTTACGTAAGTCTACTGCTACTACTAATAATATTACTAATACTTTTCCTTCTCTTTTCTATTACTACTACTACTACTACTACTACTACTACTACTATCTTCTTTTATCTTATAAGTTCTTCCTGTTCTTTTTAAATCAGTTTTTTATTTATTTTAAGTACTATTACTACTAGTACTAATACTACTTCGTTTTCCTCGTCTTTTCCCTTCTTCTTCTACTACTACGTTCTATTTATATCTTCTACGTTCTATCTCTTCTTTTAAATTAATTTTTTTACTACTACTACTACTACTACTACGTCACTTATTCAATCTATTTTCTTCTTCTTCAAAACTGGTCTACCCATAAACACATATTTAATCCGACTTTTGGTGCGAACGATGCCCGAATAAAAACAACCCGAATTGCAGACCCCAGCAAAACAGCCGCTCATCCCCGACACGTAATTACACCGTCATTTCCCGTTCTCTTTTACCGTTTGTGGTTGTCGTCTGCGTTTTGTCTTACAATTTACGACCGCGCCACAAACGCGAAACGAGGAGGATCACTGCAAGAATTTCTTCACGAAAAAAAAAAAAAAGAAAAAAAAAATCATCTCCCGATACCGGATCAAGCGTCTGAAATCAAGATCTATCGTAAATTATACGGTAATGCTTTGCTAGCTGGCCTAGCTGATTAGGAGGCCAGAATTTGATCCTCACCGGGTGCTCCTATGCGTAATGCTTCTTGCCACACAAAACAGAACAACTGCATCATTTGCTGTCGAGTTATGTGCTTTATATTAAATTTAATGATGGGATTTATAATAATTTTCCCGATTCCGATACAGCTACCGATTCTGTCCTAAATTCCCATTTCCAATTCTTTTAAACTCTCTAAATGTTTGCATATAGAGTTGTTTTTATTTAATTATTTAAAAAATTTGCAGATTATATTAAGAACCCATGTGATCTTTGTATATATTTTTGCAAACGTAAAAAATACATGGTGGTGGTGGTGGGTTGATCCATTGATTTTAGTTTGACTGGTAGTTTAAAATTATCATTTTATCATTAGTACTAGCAATAGAGAATTAGGTTTTAAAGAAAATAAATAAATAAAATAAAAAGAATCGTTTCAAGCATCGGAAAATAGGCACACATTTGTCCGATTCCGATACTCAAGAATGTTCCGATTTTTACCATTCCCGATTCCGATTAATCGTCTCAATACTAATAATTAACAATTATTTACAAGATAACCATTATCAATAACACTCAATTTGAGAGCTTAACATTTACAGAAAAAAGGAATTGGAACAAATACATTGGAGACATTGCCAAGGCGGGTTTCCTCTACTGTGCTAGAAAATTACATGTGAGAATATCCTATATCATCCAAATGATGTATTGTTGCGCATCCGAGCTGGTGCACACCACTAGTTACTTTCTCTTAGACATGGTCCAAAAATTAGTATCCAATCTATCAAAGTTCCAAACTGTGTCCATTCCTGTGTCTGTTTTACAAATACTTTAATAAAATGCGAACTCATAGCATTTGTAACCCCCACCCGACGCACATGGCCCTGACTAACCTGACAAACAGAAAAATCCTACACCTTCACTATTGAGGTTCCTAGATTGCGGAAAGCCTTTTCCTTTAATAATTCCTTCCTTCTAAATGCTAGACTTCAGAATTCCCTCCCGGTTTTCTGTTTTCCTGGCTACTTGCTTAACTCCAACTCACATATAGTCCCCTGTAGACATGATCCTTACTAATAGCCGCTTATGTCCAAAATGTCTTGTTTATGAAAAAAAAGCAAAAAAAAAAAAAAAAAAAAAAAAAAATGGAAGATTATGATACGTCAAACTTCGATATGAAAAGTGCTCAGCATTGAAACAGAGCTTTAATTCATTTGGCAATGAATTTTATCACAGTTAAGTGTCAGAAATTACCAGTCAAAAGTTTTGATACAATCTGAAGTTTTACTTTAATTTTTAATCTCTGTATTAATAAAATTGTGTGACAACTTTTCGTGTGTGTGTGTTTCTCGTCTTCACGTGATTAACACATTGCTTTATTATTTACTAAATTTACTATTTATTTATTGATAAATTTATTTATTGATAATTTATTGTTCAATTATTTATTGATGATTTTGTTATTTGATCAATTAATTATTGACAAATTTATTTCTTGATTTATTATTTATTCATCAAATATTTATTGGTTATTTTGCTTATTGATAATTTAATTTATTGACCAATTTATTTATCAATCAATTATTTATTGATCAATTTATTTATTAATCAATTATTCATCGATCAATAATTTATTAATCAATTTTTTTTTATTGAAATCAAAATGCAATAGCGTCAAGTACTAAAATGTTTTTATAAAGGTTCTATTAACAATGAACTATAAAATGTTATCCACTGGAATACATTTCCGTTTATTATTAGTCAGCCATCTTAATCTTTGATTAATAGTTGAAAAGTAAAAAAGGAATGCGTTACTTCATGATTCTTCAAAATTTGAAAATAAAAAAAAGAAAAGGAATTTAAATGCCTCTACATTAAAATTTAGAATTCTTCTGACTGTTGGATTAGATAATCTCGAAACAGAAGCACGTTTGTGAGTTGAACACGTAAAAGAGTAACTGAAAGTCGCACACTGTATCTATCCATCCATCCATCATGGCCGAAGCCGAGATTGAACTCACAACACAAGTTTGTAGTGTAATTCAAATCTTGTCGGTAGCTAAATACTCGATGCTTCGCCAGGGCTATCAAGGGTATTTTTTATCGTGACGCCATCACTAGATGGGGTGCCTACCACGGTTTAAGAGAGTCCCATCTACCCTCAAGAGAAGGATAGACCACGCCAGTTTCTCAAACTGGTATTTTATCTCGCGATACATACAGCGATTCGCCTTCCAAATTGGTCACCCATATGGTACTGGCTAGGCTCAACGTTGCTTAACTTCGGTGATCTGGCGAGAACCGGTGTGTCAGCGTGATTGTGCCGTATATAGTAGGCACACTGTACAGTTCGAGTATTTCGAGCTTTTCCAGGTAGCTTCGTTTTAAGTGCTTAATTCATTGCTCTAAAATCTACAGTTTTTTTTACAAGGGAGTCACCTCTTATCAAGGCACCAATGCCACTCGAGGATAAGTGTTAGTGAATGTAAGGTGATCACGAAAACAACAACGTAGTTGTCGTTTGTAGTGGAAATTGAGTAGAATTTAATTATTTAAGGAATCAGCTCAACAAAAACTTGTTTACATCGAACTTTAAAACTACCATGTTGTAGTCAGCTTGATAGCAGGCCAGCGAAAAAGAGATCCACAGTTCTAGGAAAGAAGTTTCGATCATGGTATCTGCGTTTAGATTTGGGGACTGATAGAGAGTAAAAATATTGATTTCTATTCCAACCTGACATGCAATGAACTTCCAATTACAGATTCAATATTTTTCAAAAACGTTTCTACCGCCAAACCGCAATCTGAACTAATTCAAACGATGTTGTTGAATAGCGGTAACTATAAGAAAATGGTAAGTTAGTAGCTAAAAGGAAACGTCACTTACACTTGCATGAATTTATTAAAAACATACGTGAGAGATTAAAATGTGGGATATATTGCTCCCGCACTTTGTACTCAACATAGGAAGTTTAAACGTTGCAGCGCGAACTTCACACGGGATTCTTCTCGATCTAAAGCACCAATTACTGCAAATCATTTCTATGTAATATCTAAAAATGATATTTTAATATTAGAAGAATACATAAACAGAAAAGAGACTTACCATGGCCATGGACACCTGTCGGGCAAATGACAAGATATCGATAGCTGTAAGTATTCCGTTTTCGATCTGTCCATTTTTGTCCATAATGGAATAATTGATCTCCGAGACGCCATTCTTGGCTCGAACTTCACCTTCCATTCGACATTTTCTAAAAAACACAACAACAACAAAAAAAAAACAAAACAAAGAAAGTTTTAATTGTAAAAAAAAAAAAGAAGTAAAACCTTACAAAAAATGTTTCATATGCAAAACACGAAAAATAAAGAAATTAATATTAAAAAAGACACACGTGAACGAAGACATAAGGAATGGTACACAAACACAGCCTGGCACATTAGGCCGGAATGTATGATATCTCACCTGGGTTGGTAGCGTTGTGCTGGACCTGAGTTTGCTCGTTTGAAGATGCTCTACTATTTATAAATTTATAACGAGATATAACTGATTTTTCTGATTGTTTTCTTCTTTAATCTTTTCTTGTTGCCTCTGTCACGCATTGCGCTCTCATACTAAAGATTTCCTACAGAAATTACACTATTATATATATATATATATATATATATATATTTATATATATACAAATTTCCCTTGGATTTTACTTGTGCGAATAAAAATGTAACTTTCTTGGATTCTGCATCTTTGGATTTTACCGTCATTGGAAATTTTACCCTTCACCAGACTATCCATTCACGTGAAACCACTTTTTTATTCCCCCTATTCCCTCTGCTTCACTTTTTGTTATCAAGTAAGATCTATGACTTACTTGTAGTTTCATGTAATACTTTTGCAAGCAAAATCTGATCCCGCATTTTGCTAAATCCTACCCTCTGATGAGAAGAAAAGTATTTCTTCGAAACTCCGCGGATTAAGGACTATCCATTTATTTAGTGTTTCCTTTTTAAAATTAAATATGTTTTTAACTCTTTTCAAATTGTTTTTTTAACATGTTTTATTAACTACTTGTTATATATATATATATATATATATATATATATATATATATATATATATATATATATATATATATTAGTGATTAAATGACAAAAAAAAACAACAAAAAAACTATGCCCTTAACTCATCAGCTGCAAAATGGCCTAATGGAAACATACTAAAAGGTATTTGCAGCTTCTCTTCCAATTTTCGGATTTTAATCATGTCAAATCACACTTTATTTCCCTTTAACGGATTGATTGTTGCTATTTCTTCTGATGAATTGAGGGCATAATGGAGTCACTGATTAATATAATAATTAGTGATTGATTTTGCGCTACGAAACAAATACTGTCAATAATTGTAAATGTCAACTGAATTAAAGGAATAAATAATAAGATGGTCAACATCATGAAATTTTTGTCATTTTTCACTATATTGCTCTGTAATTACATTGAGTTTCTTAAATAAGGATTGGTATATATTATAAGAATATATATATATATATATATATATATATATATGTGTGTGTGTGTGTGTGTGTGTGTGTGTGTGTGTGTGTGTGTATGTGTTTGGTCCGTACAGGACAGAGTAATTTCTGTAGGAAATATATATGAAATATATATGAAGAAGCTGTTGTAGTTTGTTTGAAGCATTGTGCGTAGTGTGAAAAGAATTGTATTTAAAGGCTATAACATTGCAGTCTTGCAATTAAAATTACAACCAATTTTACTGGGATTTCGTGGCGATTGTAGTATCTATGGTTGAAGGTTCCAACCCTAGTGCAGTTAGTTACCCTGATGAGCCGTGGTAAAGCGAAACACGTGTTTATAGATAACTAGTTTATGAGTAAAACAGACTATATTCATTTGTTTCCGTTCGGATCTAAGGGAAGACAACTCCATACCGAATTTAATCACCGTAAAATCGGGATAATCATTTTTAGTTTATTTAATGCAAAATCCAGTAATTTATGAAAAACGTTTTATGCTTTAAGTTGTTTATATCTTCAAATATTTATTCATGATTTTTGGTTTGGTTGGTTTGGTTTAGACATATCAACCCCTTTTGGATTATTTAATGCCAAATACAGAAATGGTATTTAGTTTGGTTGTTTTGTAGAGACAAATTGTGTTTTTGTCCTTGAAGAACATGATTAAATGTTGCATAGTTAAAGAAAAACACAGCATCATTGTTTGGCGCATTCAAGTCAAGAATCCGATATCTTCAGACAGCCTGATCTGGTAGCACTAGATCGCGTATTATTTAATATACAACATGTGTAAATAAATTATTTGGGGAGGTGGTAAGAATGTCAAAAGTATACCTGAGGAAATTATTTAAGTTTCCATAAGGAACGTATTCCATGACCAAAGCGATTGGTTCTCGTTGCGTACAGGCGCCGACCATGGAAACTATGTTTGGGTGGCACCCAATTCGTTTCATTAGGTTTAATTCTGCAAGCAGGTCCTCCTTGTATGACAATGGGGCACTGTCTGAAAGTTACAAAGAAAACAAAATCATAAATAATATGAAAAACAAATAAATACAACAAAACTAAAGTTGTTTCTTTACAATAATTCCGTCATAAAAAGAATGTTGTAGTAGTTTAAAAAAGACACACATTTTGCTGTTGGTGCTGCAATTATCTCTATTATTTAAATGGAACTTTGGTGTGTGTCTGTATATCTGTGAGTTCGTTCCCTATGAACTCGAAAACGGCTGAGCCGATTTTTATGAAATTTCACACGAAAGCACATTATGTGCCCGGCAGTGTTCTTATATAGGCTTTGTATCGAAATGTCTTCGATATGTATCGATAATCGATAACGTAACTAATCCAATGAAAGAAGAAAAAGATGATTTTGACCAAAGTTAAGTCCTTACACAGCCTAACATCACAAATGTGTTCGAGAAGTTTTATCACCACATAAGCCCGACATATAGAACCAACAGTAGCTTCTTTGATATGACAGGTGCGCGTTCGAAATGAACGTTTTTGTCTTAAGCACAGTTGCACACTGATACTTGCTTTTTGCATTTTAAACTTTAATTTGACCCATTATATAAAATAATGTTATAAAATTAACAGTAGGTTCTCTACAGTGCAATGTAAACTACACTGTAGTGTGGATTAAGTTATTGCGATAGATCCCTAACTAGAGTAAGCAGTCAATCGATTTGATTTAAAAAAAAAAGGTGCGATTTCACCGATTTCGATTACGCCAAAAAATATGGTAGTGCGAAACATTTGTTGATCATCATTCAATCCCGGGCAACGTTGGGTCTCCCTGCTACTCACAGCCAATTACATTATATAAGGTCTTGAGTAAAACTTTTATATAAGCAAATAAACATGAGTAATGAATAGAAAAAAAAAACGGTATTCACCCTAGACTGGGAAAACCTGCTTCGTAATGAGAATCTGAAATGCAAAAACAGTGATCACTCACATTTATAATTTATATCCTCTTCAAGGGAGATGTCGACGTTAGGTTTTTTGTTGTTCTTACAGAGCTGATATTCCAAATTGCTCACCCAACTCGTACTGAGCAGTGTCAAAGTTGCTTAACTTCGGTGAATGTAATAAAAACCAGCGTGTCAACGTGAGTATGCCGTCATACATGTACAACTAGTAATAACGTACATATATAAACATCATAGAAATCGAACCTACCTTTGACTACTTTGATAGCAACTTTTCTTTGATCGTAATATCCAGTGACTACTTTCCCAAATGCACCTTGTCCGAGCGGGGTGCTAAACTTGAGCATATCAGGATCCAATTCCCACTCATCGGTTACAGCCGGCGCTTCCGGTGTGTAATCCATCTTACCTGGTATTTAAAAAAAAATTAAAAATAAAAATAATTAACTACAATATGACATAATTGGATGCGTGTTGAGGGTTTATTATATAAGTCTATCACCTTTAACTTGGTATCTAGTCCCACAAACAGCCACACACACACACACACACACACACACACACACACACACACACACACACACACACACACACACACACAAATAATATATATATATATATAAATAAATAATATATATATAAATAATATATACATAATATATATATAGATAATATATATATATATATATATAGATAATATATATATATAGATAGATAGATAATATATATATATATATATATATATATATATATATAGATAATATATATATATATAGATAATATATATATATATATATAGATAATATATATATAGATAATATATATATATATATATAGATAATATATATATATATATAGATAATATATATATATATATATATATATATATATATATATATATATATTATATATGTATTAGGAACACGTTTCGAGATTCCCCAAATAG
>NC_136483.1:182943829-182966329 GCF_053919585.1 Euprymna scolopes
GCAAAATTCCAGTATCATAGTTCACTTGTGCTCTAAACGGAAGCATTAATTTCGAAGCGCCCCTGTTTTATTAATGAACCTACGGTTGATTTTATACGACAGGCTCTTCTATTTGTGCGGCGATAAAACTTCTCAATTGCACTTGTGATATTAGGCTGTATAAGGGTATAAACTTTAGCCATTTTTTTTCCACTCTCTATCTTTTCCTAAACCTAAAGGCAAATCCCATGAACAAAGTTTCTTGCGTAGACCTGCCCATCTGTGGAACTGTATACCGTGGGGTTGCTTTGCATGCTGACTACAACATGGTCGCTTTAAAGTCTAATGTAAACAAATTCTTGCGGAGTCTCCCCCTAAAATAATGAAATTATACCTTATTCCCACCACAAACGATCACTACTCTGTTATCTCAGGGACCACCTTACACTCATTAATTATTATTATCCTCGAGTGGTCTTCAGGCTTTGATAAGTGGCGATTCCTTTGTAAAAATAAAACAAACGGTTCCCTTCGTGTTTGGTCTGCGGGATATCTAAAGACCTCATTATGTATGTTTTTTTCTTGTGAGGATACGTAACAGATCGTGTTCACGTACACTGCTATGCAGTGACCTTGATGACCTTAAACATCGAATAACAACAGCAATCACTTCAGTGGATCGTGATATGCAGATAGGCACCGAGGGGGAATTGCCCGTACTGCAGATGGTAGCCACATTGAACATGTGTAAAATAGGCAAATGTTGATTCGAAGAAGAATGATTGCGATAGGTGTTTTTTTGCATTACTCGTTTCTTATTATAATATTGCGTAATGAAACCGAATCATACTGTTTATATAACGTTGCGTTACCTGGAATATATACATATATATATATATATATATATATATATATATATATATATATATATATATATATATATATATATATATAGCTATCACATAGTTTATAACACGTAGTAAGTTCATATATACATACCCATATGTCTGTGTATGTATATGTGTGGTTGCGTAAGCATGTATAAATTACATATACATACATGCATATGTACACACACACACACACACACACACACACACATATATATATATATATATATATATATATACATATATATTTATATATGAATGTACTACCTTATATAAACACTATGTGATGGTTACCTAGATATATAGACACGTATGTACCCATTACGTATACATTGATATAAATCAACTCTAAATAGTAAGATAGACAGACAGAAAGATAGACAAAGAGCTGTATACATGTGTGTGTATAAAGTGAATGTGTTTTTAAAAGAGAGGTGTAAGTATGATCTAGATTATATATATATATATTATATGTTATTGATGGGACGTTTCCAATATTTTTACTGATTCTGTGCTAAATTCCCGATTCCGATACAATTACTGATTCCTGCTAAATTCCCGATTCTGATACAATTACCGATTCCGTGCTAAGTTCCTGATTCCGATACAATTACTGATTCCGTGCTAAATTCCCGATTCTAATATAATTACTGATTCCGATTCCGATTCTTTAAAAATTTGTAATTCTTTAACTATAAGATTGTTATTTCCCGATTTTCGTAAAAACACGTTAAATATGCAGATATTTTCCCAAACGTCAAAATACACTTGTGGAGAGTGATCTATCGATTTTAGTTTTACTGGTAATTTAAAATCAATAAATATTTATTATTTTATCATTATTACTATCAATGGAAGATTTAAGCAAAATCAAATAAAAAAGACAATGGAAAAGAATCGTTTTGGCATCGGAAAATAGGCATCAATTTTTCCGATTTCAATACTGATTCCGATACCCCAAATCTTCCGATTTTCCTGATTCCAATTAATCGTCTCAATACTAATATATATATATATATATATATATATATATATATATATATATATATATATATATATATATATATAAAGAGAGAGAGAGAGTGTGTGTGAGAGAGAGAGAGACAGAGGTGTTAGTATGATCTAGATGAGATATATGGATAGTTATGTACCCATTACGTCCTCTCTCTCTCTCTCTCTCTCTCTCTCTCTCTCTATATATATATATATATATATATATATATATATATATATATATATATAGATGTTAGTACAATATAGCTGACATAATTTTCCTGTGAGAGTGTTCTCCACCCGACAGCCAATCCTACCCGTTTCTTTTCATCCGCCCAGGTGCTTCCCACCCGATTTCTTTGCGTGATCCCCTCCGCCCTTTTCTGTACTGACTGATCGAATATCATCATACTACTTTGCCATCGGCTTCTTACGAGTTGATAGCAAGAATTTAATCCATCAGCGGAATGTTGATAACGCCTCATAACCTCAGACCGCCATCTTTATTTACGACTTTTCCTTTTTTTTCCTTCTTGTCTTTCCTTCGTATTTTTTTGATTATTCGGACTACTGTTCTCATCTTGAGTGGTATTTTCACAACGTTTCGATTAATGCAAGGAATCTTTCCGTCGAACTCGGAAAACTTTCTTTCAAACTTGTAACTCTTTCTATGGATTCGGGATTTCAAAAGGAAAACTTTACTTAATCCACGGGTGTAGCATGTTCTCTTTCAGTCAGTGCATAGAAGTCATATGTAATTCGCAATTGTATTTTGAGTGTCGTCCGCACTGAAGATTGAACCTTCAATCTTCAGAAAAGTGTAACTTTTAAACTGAATTTTACTCTCTATTCCTCAGATAATTTTTTTTTCTAAATCTATAATCTTACTATTTATCATTATATCGTTCAAACACTGCCGTGTTTGAATATATGGTTAAGTGGCAGTTTTAGTCATTTAGAACTGCTTTAAAGCTTAACCGCTCACTTATTTTTCGACCAAATTTCAAACAATTATTACAGCTCATAGATCACCTTCTCAGCTATATTGTGAAAAAAAATTTTTTTTCAATTTTTGTTCAGTAAACAAAATTTACGAAGAATTTTCTGATATCGTAAAAATATGTAAGAAGGTGAGCGACGCTGTTTATGACTGGTTTCCATAGCAACTAGGTCGCTTCAGCGACTGCTGTTGCTACTAATTTACTGCTGTCGCGGAAAGAGAAGTAACAAGTAAAATAGAGAATGAAAGCACGAAAGGGAAGTAACTGGGGGGATTTTAACGAAAGCAGACGAGCGCTGTGCATTGTTATTACATGTGTTTATGGCGGCAAAAAATAAATCTGAAATTAAACAAAGAACAAGTGAATTCATTGGAAGCCTGGAAAAATCATGGATTACAATAAAAAATGCGAGCATGAAAATAATATGGTTTAGCTTAAACATGAAAAAGTGAAGGACTGTTAAAACTGGAAAAGAAAAGTCAAGATATTCTAGCAAAAAATATGATAAATTTATAACTAAAAATATTGCAGCATTTAGAATTCTTTTAAATTCAATTCATAACATTATATAATCAATTATAATTATTTTTATTATATAATAAAATGCTGCAATATTTTGGTTATTATAAGCTCAAGGAAACCCTTAGAGGCTGTCGTTTAAAACAATTGTAGAGATGAAAGAAGCAGTGACGAGGGTCATTGACACGCCCACACAAGAGGGCTTCCATGGGACCTTCCAGAAGTTGTTGGAATGGTACAACAAGTGTATTGCAGCTGGGGGGGGGGGCTAGACTTTCATGTGTGTACTATCACTAAAAGTACCCAAACGAAAAAAGTCTTTTGAGGAAAGTTCTATATTGAAATTACAATTTCATAGAAATGTTAGCAAACTCATATTTGATGCGTGTTATTAGTTTTTCTGTACCAAAAATATTTTTTGTGCTATCCGGAAATAAATATCAGCTTTATGTTGATTAAATATATTTCTCATTCAGTGGAATTTCCAAGGGTTCTATTTGTACTATATATTCTACTAATCATATCTTTCCTTTCTTTTTTTTCTTTCTTTCCTTCTTCCATTTTTCTTTATACTTTTAATTCTTTTATATTTTCGGTCTTCGTTTTTCCGATTACTTTTCTTAACTTTCAATTTTATTTATTCCCGCTTTTCTTTTTTGTTATATTAGTTTTTTTCTTCTTTCGTTTTATTGTGTTATATTTATTCGCACTTCATTTATTTGTTCATCTATTTTTCTTCTACGTTTCTTTTCCCTCTTTTTTTTCTATCCTATACTTCTTTTTTTTTAAATTCTTTTTCTTCTTTTCTTTCCGGGTTCCCCTTCCTGACTCACTTTTTTTTCTCTTATATTTTCTTCCTTCTTTCTACTCTTCCTTTCTTTGTACTTTCTTTTCACTTCTCTTTCCTCGTTTCTTTTGCTTTTCCTTCCTTGCTTGTTTGTTTCTTTCTTTTCATATTTATTATTTCTATTTACTTTTTTCTCTTTTCCACATTTTCTTTTACGCTACTTAATTTTATTCTTTTCTGTCATTTTCTCGCGCTTCTTTCTTTCTTTCTTTCTTTCTTTCTTTCTTTATCGATTTATTTTACTTCCTTACTATACTTAAGCTTATTCCATTTTTCTGTTCTCATTCATCCATTCATCCATTCTTTCTTCACACTTTCTTTCTTACACTCTTTATATCTTTGCCCATCTATTTCTTTTCTCTTTTTTCATTTCTTTCATTCTTTTCTTTCTTTTTTCTAATTAATTCTGTCATTTCCTCTCTTTTTTGTTTTTCTTTTTTCCTTTTAATTTGTTTCTCTTTTTTCTACTTACGTCTGTCCTTTCATTTCTTTATTTCTTTTCTTCTTTCTTTCATTCTTTTTTATACTTAATTCTGTCCGTTCTTTTCCTTTTCTTTTCTTTCTTTCTTTCATTTTTCTTTTTTTTTACTTAGTTCTGTGCTTTCCTTTTCTTTTCTTTCCATCTTTGTTTTCCTTTTTGTATATAATTCAACCCCTTTCCTTTTCCTTCTTTTTTTCCTACTTTTGTCCTACTTTCATTCTTCTCCCTTCTATTTTTCTTCACACTTTCCCTCTTTTATTTTCCTTCTCTTTTTATATAATCATTTCCCTACCTCTTTCTATCTAATTCCATTCCTTCTTTCTTTCCTCTCCTTCCGTCCTACATTTCTTCTTCTTCTCGTCTCCACACTTCCCGTAGACGGGACCAAGTATTTCCCACTTCCCTTCTCAAATGCACCTTTTTTCCTGTGTTCATGTTAGATCAAATGCCCAAAAATCTTTGCTCAACATCCAAGATAACACCTGCTCGTGTGTGGTCCGACTCCTCAACAGCACCAAATTTGACCCGAACTTATTTTGCCGATGTAAACACCTATCAAGATCATCATTAACACATTTCTTTCTCTCGAATATGCAAAATGAATCGAAATTTAATAACATTAGCAGCAAGAATATATAAATAGATTTTGTCTCTCCTCTCAAGCGGTTTGAAATAAAAATGATGACGTTTGCCAGCTTGGCCAATTGCCAATAATTATTCAATGAGTCGAGCTTCTAACCATAATTCATGCGTGTGAATAAATTTGACATATTTTTTATATACTAACTAGAATTATAGGCGCTATGAGCTCAAATTCTAGTATGTATTAAATATTAAATTGTTTTTAAAGCCCATACGTAAGATAAATTGTTTTAGACTTCAGATAATTTTCGATGCCGTTGATAATGTTTATAAATTAATTCATTTTTTTCTAATTATTATTGCTTAAGTTTGAAGTCATTTTCAGAATTATGACGTAAATCGTGAATCTATAACGTCACGCCAAAGCTATAATTATTTTGTCATGTTAATGTTTTAAGCTCTATTTATGAGAAATCCAAATATCTCAGTTGGAAGAACATATGGCTAAATATATCAAAGTCTCGGTTTCGATTTCTGTGTAACGTTGTCCGGAAGCCAACACGTGGTGGCCTCAGTCGCAAAGTAGACAGAATAGAAAATAACTTTAACTTGTTTTTTTTTTGTCGTACAACGACCTTTATTTCCTCATTCTCTCGTTACCGCTGTGACGTTCCTCATTCACGCCTCTGTGATCTCGAACGTTATTCACGTCTCTAACGTGATATCCTTTTTAAAGTCTTTATTTTTCCTTACCGATGACGCCATTTCGCATGTATTTGCATACGTGCGTCCGCGCTATGTTACATCTGATCAAAGTATTTGTTTTCTTTGTTTTGAATGTGTTATTTCTCTTAATACAACATTTATTTATTTCGAAAATTAACGAAGATATTTCGATGTTTCGGGTTAGACAAATTCCGCAGTGTTTTTTTTTTCTAGTCATGTCCCCACCTAACAAGGTATATTGGAACTTAGACGGAAAGTGGCTACTGTCACCGACCATGTTTAGGGGAGATGAACGAGATGTCGGTTTACATTATGTTTAAACTTTTGTATGTCACCACAGTAAGGGAAACAGGGAACAGGGAAGGACTTCCAAAGTCTATCAGTGCGATTATGTTTAAAGAGGTTATGTTCAACAGAAATATTGTGACTGGCGGTCGGACAAATTTCGATTTATATCAGACAGCTTACCACCGACCAAGGCAAAAAGCCATTTGTGGCCAGACGTTAGTGAGATTTTCACTTGGATAATGGAACTGTACTATGAAATGTTTGAAGATTAGGATTAATTCACATGATAACTAGGCAGATATTTGTTGATATTGGACTTGAGAACAACTATGTTGTAGCCAGTAAGAAGACAGTCCTGCGGTAGCATGTCTAGCAGATGAGAAGATCTTGGAAAGAAACACTGTTTATGGAAGTTCCGTTTGATTTTAGGCAAAGAGAAGAAGAAAGGAGAGTTCTTTATAGTGTTGGAAGCAAAACAAGAATTTATAATTCAAATATAATCGCATCAGAAATAAGTACAATTCACATTTTAAGATTTGAATCCTAACAAAGTCATACGAGGGTCGTTACAAAAAGTAAAACCTCCCATTTTTTAACTTAAAAAAAGTTAAAGAGTCACGAAGACGGAAGTGGTATTATTAAAACGAGCGACTATTTTATGCTCCAGAATTTATTTTTCAACATAGTCATCATCATTCCCAATGCACCTTTTCCAGCGATGAACGATGGCTGTGCGTGGGCGTCCAGGGCGCGCTTTGTCATACGAGGGTCGTTCCCAAAACAAAATATTCTATTTTTTAACTCAGAAAGTTGAAGAGTTACGAAGACAGAAGTGATGCCATTAAAACGAGTGACCTTTTCTGCTCCAGTATACACTACAACCCCCCTCCAAAAAACACCATTCTCACTGCACTTTTGGCAGGGGCTCAATGATGCATCTATGCTTCTGACGCACGTCTTCGACAGTAGTTGTTTTCTTTAAATCTTGCAGCGTCAATATCTACAACAGAGGGATGAGACATTCAGGTCATGAATGCATAAGTTCAGTCATCATAATTCAATTTGCAATCCCCTCTGACCCATTTGAACGGAATAAAAATAGGAGGCATTACATTGGAGTGCGCCTCGTACAATATTAGCGCCGATATGTTTCACAATTATACTTCTGTTGTAGTATCCTGTCTACTATGATGTATTATAGTTCTATTGCAAACGATAAAAACACACAAACAAACAAACAAACAAATACAAATGAAACTTCTATAAACAAGTTCTTTTTCCTATAACACCCTATTTGGAGAAGAAAAAGTCTAATGTAATTAAATACTTAATGATTTGGCCTCTTGAATAAACACGTCCTGTTTGGTAATTCTTTTTTTACGTATCCCATCCATTGTAATCCGATCATTTTGTAGTGGCGGTTATCGTGCAATTGACCATCTCTAACCATTATCCTCGAGTGGCTCCCTAGCCTTGATAAGTGGTGACCCGTTAGTAAAAAAAGATGAAGAAAAATAATTACTTACTCTGTTTAGCATCGGCGGGCGGTTCAAACGAGTTGAACTCTGCTTCGACATCGTATGAATTTCTGGTGACATTCAGATATGAAAATTCACTCTGCAACGTTTCGTTGACCCCTTGTCCTGTTTTGTAGAAAGCTGTGACCTTGAAAACGAAAAGGTTAAAGGTCATTATGTTTTTTTGATCGATGTGAAAAATGAATTACATCTTTTTTGTTGCACTTTATTTGAATCAACGGAGAAGGGAAGATTAACGTTTTGTAAGAACCCACCTATAATCTATAATATAAATTTCACCTGTCTGTTTAAATGTATGTATGTATGTATGTATATATGTATGTATGTCTGCCTAAAACTTTCGACAGAGGCAACGGATTTTCACGAGATCGATATCATTTTCAAGCTCGACTCTTCGGACGATAAATATTGAAAAATTGGCCAGAAACATTAATTCCTTCGCCCCCAACTTAGCACTTTTCTACAGGGAGGAGTCGCCTTTTTTTGCCAATATTTTCGAAAGTCGTAAACCACGTCGTATAAAAGGCGTTATTTCAACCGCCTGTGACCTCACAACATCGGTAGGCGCATCAATAAGAGCGTTTTTTTTTCGCCTCTTTTTCTTTGGCGCGTTGCGAGTTCGAGCCTGCTTACTACTCCTATTTTTTTTTTGTGCTCGCAATTTTCATAACTTTATTTTTTGCTTAACCAACACCCTTACACACACCTCCACTTTCTTTTCTGCCTTCACGTCACGGGTTCGAGTCTGCCTGCCTACTACTATTTTTCTTTTTTTTTGCCCAACACATACCTCAAAATACCCGGCCAACCTGGCTAGTCTACTTATAAACGATAAAAGGTAATGTGTGTGTGTGTGTGTTTGTGAATTTGTTACCATGGACTCCAAAACGACTTGGCTGATGTTTTTTAAAACTTCATACAATGTAATTTATGTGTCTGAGAGTGTTCTTAAATAGGTTTTGTAATACTTCCGATAAGTCTCGAACATCGATAATTGAAAAAATTCTGATTAAAAAAGGAGCAGCCCGATTTTGACCAATGTTAACACCCTTATGCAGACTAAGATAACAATTGCTTTGAGAAGTTTTATTACCGCACAAGCGGAAAGGTCTAGCGTATAAAATCAACGGTAGGTTCTTTGATAAAACATATACGCGTTCGAAAATGAATATTTTTGTTTAGAGCACAATTGAACCATGATACTTGACTCTTACATTTTAAACTTTAATTCAAAAGATTAAATAAAAAATGTATGAAACTCGAGAACTGTCTACTGCAAACTAGTCACCTCCCAGGACTTGTGTAGAACAACGAACACTTCCAGAAGAATGATGTTGGGAGACAGTGATGGTCAATAAAGAGTATTATTTTGTTGTGCTTGCAAAAGTTCTGTAGGGCATTTGGTGCCCATCGTGGCATACTGCGCGAAGAACAATAACTTGGCAACTCTCCATGCAGCTAATGTTACTATGAGGTGGCAGGATCATCGCTTTGTAGGTCGATGATAAGCAGAAACCGCATTCCAAAATGGTAACCGCATCCACGAGATTAAAACCTACAGGATTTTTATCGTTTTTTGTTGGAAAACCATGTGTATCAGAACAATTCACAAATAATTGCAAAAATGAGGGCAGCCATCATTTAGCAGATCTGTCGACTTTCAATGGAATAGCGTGTCAAAATTACCAGCAACTTTACTCGACGTTTTTTTTCCTATTCCCTTATTTCATTTTTGCTGAGGCTGGCGCATCCTACTTGATGCAAGACATTCATCAGCTATTTAAGAAACTCTAACCGAGAGATCTCTTTAAGATCCTAGCCATTCTTTTAAGTGCGATTGTGTGTATCTATCTTGCACCTGGTTCACCGAGTATATTCGCCAAGTAGTTTTTAAATTTTTTTTTCATGAGTTCGGTTGCTCCTATCATAGCTAGAATCATAAAGATCTTCCCAGGATTCCAGTTTCTTTTCATGTCATGCATAAGATCTTGATATTTCGTTATCTTCTCCCTTTAAGTCAGCATCATTACGGACACAGACTTCTACTAGGATTTTTTAAATTACATTTTCACCCCAAACAAGGCACATTGCCACTTTGATGTAGGGGCTACTATCAGGGGCAACAACTACTGGGGTTCTATGTAGGGATTTGGCTAGCAAGATGTCGGTTCACGTTATACTTGAACTTCTACACGTCAGTATAGTTGGAGAAGCAGGGACCTGGAATGGAATTCCAGAGTCTAGCGGTTCTGGGGAAGAAACTACGGGGGTAGAAAGATCTTTTACATCTAGGGATCTGTACTGTGTGGGGTGGGATTTAGTTGCCTGTCGGGTTTGTCGAGGGTGTCTACGTTGTGGGGGCACAAATGTCTGCAGTTCGTCAGAGCATTCACCATTAAAATACTTGTAGAACAGGCAGACGGATGCAACGTTTCGTCGATGGGACAAAGGCTGAAGCTTAGATGCCAGTTCAGGGCCTATCAGATTTGCGACTCTCTTTTGAACCTTGTCTAGGAGCGAGAGACTAGTAGCAGATGCACGAGCCCAAATTTGACAACAATACTCCATACATGGGCGAATGGTGGCCTTATAAAGGTACAAGATACTTTCGGGTGTTAGTAGTTTTCTAGCACGGTAGCGAGAGCCTACCTTCTTCGCAGCGGCCCTGGCAATGCTTTCAATGTAATTGTTCAAACTCATGTTTCCTGTGAACGTTAAGCCAAGGAGTTTGAAAGATGTACTCTCAGATAAAGAGTCGTTGGCCATTGCTATTGGTGGTAGAGAAGGTTTCTTGTAATTATTGAAGGAAACAAATTTAGTCTTGGCGGCATTGAACGTGACCATCCATTTTTTGTCCCCATTCCACTACATTGCTAGTTCTTCACTCTTATCTCATATCAATATGCTCAACAGTTTTCTAGGTGCATTGCTCTAGGAATTACGTAGTCATAGTGAATGATGTATGAATTATTTCCAAATCAACGTTCCAAATATCTGCGCCGTGACGTCTCTTGTAAAAAAGGTTTTACTAATTATCTACGACAAATTAAGGTTCAACAAATGGCGATAACTGTTCTTGTTGACTCTCTATTCGTACAATATTTAGGCGCGTCATGCGAGCAACTTGATATTCATATAACAAAGACAGGCAGAAGCAATCGATTTTAATTGAGATGAGCTGGTACAAGGTGTCTTCAATAAGTTTCCAGATATTTTTTGTACAAGCATTTACAATTATTGAAAAGTTAGTATGTTATTGCTATACATCTTAAGAGATGACTGACAAATTTTTATGATTTTAGGTTCAAAGGAACGGCTACAGCAAGAATTGGAATACACCCTACTAAAGCCTGATTATCACAGTTGGTGAATTTCCAAACTGCAATCTGGATGTGAGGACACTTTAAAAGAACGATATGCAATAAAATTTTGTTTTTAACCTGGAAAAAAATCCCACAGAGACGTATGGAATGCTTCAGACTGCTTTTGGACTATCTTTCATGAATCGAGCATAAGTTTTTGAGTGGCATAAGAAATTCAAGGAAATCAGGGGGTCTGTGAGGGATGATGAGAGGTGGGAGAGGAGTAAGGAATTCAGAAAATCAGAATTGATTGGCCAAATAAAGAATTTAATTGGTAAGGACCGTCATGTGTCTGTAGAGACAATAAGTGCACAGTTTGGTGTCAGTGTGAGAACTTTACTCACCATTATTCGTGAGGAACTGAAGATGCGGAAGATTTGTGCTATTTGACCAAGATGTGCATCAAGACAATGCCTCACCCCCCAGACTTACTCCCTGTGACTAAGGAAAACCTTAGAAGCTGTCGTCATGAGACAATTGAGAAGATGAAAGAGGCTGTGACGAGGGTTATTGACACACCTACACAAGAGGGCTTCCATGAGGCCTTCCAGAAGTTGTTAGTAATAGTACAACAATTGCATTGCAGCTGGAGGAGATTACTTCGACTAGAATTTCATGTGGGTACTATCAATAAAAATACCCATATGAAAAAGTCTGGAAACTTATTGCATCACTTCGTATGTTGTCTTTTTAATCTTCGCTAAACATCTTTGCAAATAATAAACACGTTCTTTTCATACTGACGAGTGAAAATTTAGAGATAATTAAATAATTTATTGATAGATTTATTTTTAATTGTCATTTTTTGGTAAACATTTACGATTAAAAAAATAAAAACAAATACTATAAAAATACGATGTAAAACAAATATTTTCTCTTTTAACACAAGGGAACATTTTTTAATGTTTGACTCGTATTCTTTTTAAATATTACCCCTTGCTTATTTAAAAAAAAAAAAAATTAGCGAAAAAACAAAACAAAACAAAAAACAGGAGCCATTTGTCGTGCCTTAATTTGTCGTGTCTTAATTCTTCGTGTTTTAATTTATGATGCCTTAATATATTGTACCTTATTTGCCGTATCTTAATTTGTCATGCCTTGATTTGTCATGCCTTAATTTACTGTACCTTAATTTGTCGTGCCTTGATTTACCGTGCTTTAATTTGTCGTGCCTTAATTTTTCGTGCCTTGATTTGCTATGCGTTAATTTAATATGTCTTAATTTATTTTGCCTTAATTTGTCTTGACTTAATTTATCGTGCCTTAATTTGTCGTACCTTAATTTGTCGTGACTTAATTTGTCGTACCTTAATTTGTCGTGCCTAAATATCATATGAATTGAGAATTAACAGGAATCAGTTGTTGCGTCTTGTCGTGCCATTGTCGCGCCTTAATCTGTCCTACATTAATAGTAAAACAGTTTTGTAAAATGTAAATTTTATAACAATAAATACTGAATAAACACGCAGTTTTTCTTTTTTGTTTTTACTTCAGCATTTTTATTACTCATTTTCATCCCAAGCAAGGCACATTTACATCTAAAGCTTAAGGAGCTACTATTTGCGACCATCTCTAACAGATAAGTGAGTGGGGAGTTGAGCAGTGAGATGTCTGTTCTCCTTATACTTAAACGTCTGTAGGTTATTGCAGTTAAAGAATCAGGAACAGGGAGAGAATTCCGAGAGTGTTGATGTGTAGTGCTCATACAGAGATACCTTGTATGTACGGTTCTTGACAACGTAAAAATATATGACTGCGGCCGTCTACCCTTCGAAAATAATGCCCCAACAAACAAGCAATGGCTTCAACGCCATACAAACAACGTAATAATGATGTTTTACCCGTATCTTGTAGACAAATCCTATGTCAAGCTTGAGTTCGGCATGCGTCAGGGAAGTTATCATTTTTCCTGCGTAGATCATGTCGAGTGATTCTCTGTCTTCCGGTCCTTGCCAGGAGATACTGTACCTGACGTTCGGTTTATTAAATGGCGGTACCCATGAGATATTGGCACTGACTTTGCTGCTGGTGTAATTGTAAGTAAGGCTGGCGTTGTTAAGGTACCACGTCATATCATCGACTATAAAAAATGAAAAGAAGAGAAAAGCAATTATAAAAGAGAAATAAGTTATTTACTATATTTATGTTTCCATTGACATTCTACGATATATATATATATATATATATATATATATATATATATATGTATATATATATATATGTTTTCTTTTTTATTACCGTATCTTTCTGTTAAGTTACATTATTGTTTCAGCTACTCAGCCGTTTTTTGGCCGTCTGTAGCTTCCTCAGACTTTTACAGAAATGTTCACTATATATATATATATATTCTAATTCTCTAATAATAATTCTAATGAGTTAAGGGCATAATAGATCCACTGGTTGATACAATGATTAAGTGGTTGATTTTGCGCTACGAAACAGATACTGTCAAGAATTGTAAATGTCAACTGAAGTAAAGGAATAAATTATAAGATGGTACACATCATGAATTTTTTAATATAGCTTTTTGTCATTTATACACTATATTGCTCTGTAATTACATTGACCTTCTAAATAAGGATTGGTATATATTATAAGAAAATATATTTCTACAGATATATATATATATGTGTGTGTGTGTGTGTGTGTATGTGTGTGTGTATAAAAGTGAAGATGTGTGTGTGTGTGTGTGCACATTTCCCTACCAAATACCTCTGTCAATTTTCAGTCTATAAACTCAAGATTTGACATAAAGGGTATTAAGATTTGGGAAAATCTTTTTAATCAGTTTTCGGACAGAAATTTGACTGTCAACGGATCAAATTTAAACGATTTCACTTTTGAAAACTCTATCAAGCTCCTCCACCAATTTTGGGTCTAAACACTTGAAATTTTAGATATAGGTAACTTGAACATGAGCGAAACTTTTATTTGGATTTGATACCAAAATAACAAATCTTAAGGGGGCAGAATTGGGGTCCAAGTTATAAAAAGTTTACCTCTGCGGTCTCTACCAAATTACTCAAACAAATTTTGGTCTAAACATTTGAAATCTTACATAAAGTGTATTCACACGTAGGGCAAATTATGAACAGTATATAGGGCCCGAGCAAGCCAGGCTGAACTGCTAGTATATATATATATATATATATATATATATATATATATATATATATATATATTTATATATATATATATGTTTTTTGCGGTAATGAAACATTTTTATTTATATTATAGTTTATTTATAGTTTACTTGCCTCAAATATATTTTCAAATTATATATATATATATATATATATATATATATATATTTCAGATTATATATATATTTAAAATTATATATATATTTAAAATTATATATATATATAAATATATGTGTGTATATATATGCGTGTGTGTTTGCGTGTGTGCATGTATGTGTGTGTGCGTGTTTGTTTTTATTTTCATAAGCGCACACTTGTCAGTATATAGAATACTCTTATTTACCTAAGCTTATCTGTAAATACATCTGAGAATCACCCATCGCGAAGTTACAAGCTGAGACTTGGCTTCGTTTCTCAATTCGTTGAACTCGTATTTGTTATGGTAAGGATTCTATGTGAGTTAAAAATAGTATCACTTATCCGAAGACTCAACCAAAAAAAAAAAAAAAAAAAAAAAAACATTTTCGAAGATTACATACCATTTTTTTTGCTTATTTTATTATTTAACCCAACTTGCATAGCGTAGAGCAAATTGGTGATGGATTTTTCTTGGAAATTTGTCATTTTCTACCAAATATTTAATTTCAGATAATTGACTCATACTTGGACCCTGTCCCCCAATCTATAGGAATAAATAAACTTTCAATAAATCGTATAGAATCGATAGTTGAAGTAGGTATTTTCTGTTGTATTAAATAAAGAAATGATGTGTGTAGTGAAATGATTTATGTACAAATGCACAAATATGAAGAAATAATTGGATGAAAACGATTTTATGTAGATCACCAATAAATAATAATTTATTACTACTTTATATCTAAATGAATTATTATGAAAAAAAAGGAGTGTTTACTTCAAGGGTGTGAGTTCCATACGCATTGTTCCCACATTTCAAAATACAACCGCTGAGATACAACGCGCGGCTCTTTACAAACAGACTTTTCTTTCTCCAACTTTCCAACATAGCAAGAAAGAAGCAAGGTAAAAAGAAAAGAAAACAACATACTGAGGATGGAGTATATCTCCGAAATATATTTAAATTATAAATTCCAAACAAGTTAAATATTTGTTTATTTTCCTAATATGACGTGATTTGGCTTTCAAGTGAACTTGATGCGTATATAATTTTATTGGAGTGTTTACTTGTGCGGCTGGTTTCCGTAACATCATCCATTTTTAGATCTAACGTTTTTTTTATATTGTTTAGGTGATTCGAAGATAGATCAATTACGCTGCAAAATGTTTATTGGCATGGGAGATGATTTTAAGGCGAACGAGTTATCTGTCTTTAAACATTATTCCCTAGATGTACTTTGTCATCCATCTAACAGGTTCAACACACAGCACACCAAAGCATATCAAAAGTATCATAGATATCTTCGTAGTCGTACTTCGACCGTTAAGTTCTTCGTTTTTAGTCGCGTGCAAGCGACTCTATAAGTTACTCCGTCGATCGGTCGGTCGGTCTGTCAGTCTGTCCGTAACCATTTTTTGCTTGGCCTTTGAGGTTAAGATCAATGGTCTGTTGTTAATAGATGCTGTTCTTAGCTTTTTAAGTTTTATTTTGGCCCTTTGACCAAGATCAAAGCATACTTACCCGGCCCAGGCTCTTCGGAGCCTGGACAACAAGTGACAAGTAAAGATCACATGTGGGGGCAACCCCACATATAAGACCTTCGTCAATGTAGGGGCAACCCTTCATATCAATTGTCACTATCCAGCTTCCCTACTCCCCGGGGAGTTGACCCCATTTCCTCTTCATTCCTCACATTAAAAATCGGCCTTGTGTCTAATTTGCTCGGTGGGGGAGCAAATAAATACCAACCCCACATATAAGACCTTGGTCAATGTAGGGGCAAGCCTTCACCCAATTGTCACTATCCAGATCCCCTACTCCCCGGGAAGTTGGTCCCCATTTCCCCTTCAGTCCTCACATTAAAAATCGGCATTGTGCCTAATTTGCTCTGTGGGGGAGCAAATAAATACGCTTTTCTTGGCCTCTTTGCCAAGATCAAAGTGTAGTATCTGACACGGCAAATACTGCAAACAAAGACCATATGTGGGGGCAACCCCATATATAAGACCTTGGTCAATGTAGGGGTAACCCTTCATACCAATTGTCACTATCCAGCTCCCCTACTTCCCGAGGAGTTGGTCCCCATTCCCCCTTCACTCCTCACATTAAAAATCGGCCTTGTGCCTAATTTGCTCGGTGGGGGAGCAAATAAATACCCTTTTCTTGGTATTTTGGCCAAGATCAAAGTGTAGTATCCTTTGTGGTAGATACTGCAAGCACCATATGTGGGAGAAACCCCATATATAAGATCTTGGTCATTGTAGGGGCAACCCTTCATACCAATTGTCACTATCCAGCTCCCCTACCTCCCGGGGAGTTGGTCCCCATTTCCCCTTCACTCCTCACATTATAAATATTCCTTGTGCCTAATTTTCTCTGTTGGGGAGCAAATAAATACCCTTTTCTTGGCTTTTTGGCCAAGATCACAGTGTAGTATCTGTTCTTACTATATGCTGTACTTATTGTGATATATGGTGGGGGATCACTTTTCTGTATTAATTTAATGTAAAATGATTACCCATTTTACAACCAATCAGTCTCAAAGCCATTCAAGTCATTCTCCAGGTCATTCAAGTTGTTTTTGAAGGGTTCCAGTTATTTTTTAAGCATTCAAGTTATTCTTAAGGTCATTCAATTCATCCTTAAGTTCATTTTAAGTCATTCTACGTCATTTACTTTTTATTTATTTAAGTCATTTCAGCCCATTTTTCGGTCATTTTAGTTTATCTTTAAGAATTTCATGTCCATCCTACATTTACGCGTTCATTCATTACACGAGAGCACGCAACTAATGGCTATCGACCTTGTTTGTCCTTTGAACTCGTATCATTATAAAACAATAATTCGTTTCTAGCATAGTGCGTTATGTTTTTAATGTTTTTAATGTAACGTGGCCGTTACGCTCGAACCGAGTTTTTTTACAGTTCAAACCTCTCTCGTACCCCACGCCGTCTGGTACCGTCGAAAAGGAACAACAAATAAATCCGACTCATCTTTTCTTTCTGTTTTAGCAAAAGGCATGTATTACCATTATTTTCCTAACAATAGCTGCTTCTTGTTTTTTTCTAACTGTTCATTTCGTCTGCCAGGAGATTAACAAAATTTCGCCGTCTCGACACTAGCTTAAAACGTCTCTTGTCACCACTACTAACCCGTCGATCTTACCCGGCGACGTTTTTCTTTCTCCTCTCGAACGCACGCCGGCCACAGCCAGCCAATACTCGTCTTCAACTTTACACATCCATCTTTTCGACTTTGCTTCTCTCCACCACGTGGTGTCCCTTTTTTTTCCTGTCACGCAAGCCAGCGCACACTTCCTAATTTGCATATGTGCTTTTTCTGCTACTGCTGCTAATATCTTCGCAGGCCAGCTATCTTACAGTTCCTGCTGATATTTTTCACGCGATCATACGCGCTCTGTTACATTAATACTAATGAGTCCATAGTAACCAAGGCTGGAAGCCATCTGAGAATACTCTTTAATGAGATTGCAAATTGGATGAAGAACACCACTGTGAGAGAATTGATGGAAAGTACCGAATTCGATAATTTAAGAGAAAGGTTTGAAAAGTATTTGTTGATATTAGACTTGAAGACGGCTGTTCTTGACTTCCATTGTAGACAACAGGTTGGTGTTGTGAATTGGACAGGAAAAAGATGTTGGTCTCTCTCCTTGATACGTAGTAGTATGCTCATTTGATAATGACGTCTGCGGCAGTGATGACAGAAGAAAATAAAACAAAGACTGTTAAACATACATGATAAAACCTTGGTGTACAAGTCAGGTGTAGACTTAAGTTTATTCGTAAAAAAAACTACAAGCTATTTCCAAACTATAATATTTTTATCAAAATAATATCTGATAGAAGCAAAATATGCCACAAAACACGTGTTATCTACATTAAAGCACCAAAACTTTAAAAACTTGAAAAATTAAAAGTATAAAAATTATTAAATAATAAACTAAGTAAAAAAATAAATCTACACTTTCATTTAGCTAGAATCACACTAACCTTCTACTCCCATTTCCTTCTATTAAACAGCGAATCAATATCCAATGTCACATCTTACAGCGAGTGCGCACCCAAATATAAAAATTCTCACGGCGATTAACCTCTGATAATTTGAAGATATCCCCAGAGCAGGTGCGGAGATATCCACTCTTTTAACTGTAAACCTATACCAAAGTCTCATCCTTCAAAACAAAAAAAACAAAAAACAAAAACAAAAAAAAAACGAATCTTCATCGAGTCATGCCTTATCAGTCAATTCTGAGATTCGTTAAAGATTTCAACAGAATTTCACGACAGATGCAACAAATCAAGCCTAAATTGTATCCGTTAAAGAAATAATTAGATTGGCGCGAAATTCAGCTTTGCATTTAAATCATGCCCGGAAATGTCGACCTTAAAACTTTCAAAATTATGATACTCACTGTTTCTCTCTCTCTCTCATATATATATATATATATATATATATATATATATATATATATATATATATATATAGAGAGAGAGAGAGAGAGAGAGAGAGAGAGCTATATATATATGTGTATATATATATATATATGTATATATATATATATATATAGTGGGTGCAATAAGTATTCAATACAAAGCCAAAAGTTGATTGTTTTTTATTACACTGAAACAAAAACAATAACAAAATGCTATTTAAATGTATTTTTGTATGATAAATACAAATCTTGTATCAAAAATAATATAAAGAATATATATATATATATATATATATATATATATATATATATATATATAACACACACACATATATATATATATATGTATATATTGTGTATATTTCGCAGCATCTTCTCATTTAGACAAATATTATTAAATAGCATGGAGTTATTCTGTTTTACAATTTTCCTTTTTATCTTCTCCAACCAACATTTAGTAACTTTTATATACTAATCTAGAAAACAAAGTATTTAATTTAATAGAGAAGCCTTCTAATGTTCGATATGTGAACGATATATTAATTCTTGCCAATAACACAGAGGAAATAGAATATTTGAAGCCTATATTTCAGAATAATTCAGTTCTTAACTTTACATATGAATTAAGTACTAATAATAAACTCTCATTTTTAGACGTTCTCATTGACTCTAGTAGCGATGAATTTATCACCTCCGTTTTTAAAAACCTACATCCGTTAATTCCTGTATTTTAAATTTTAAAAGCGAATGTCCATTCCGTTATAAAACGAATATAATAAGGAATCTTATACACCGTGCAAAGGTGATTTCCTCGAACAATAACATATTCTTTAATGAATTAAAAAATATAAAACAAGTGTTAGTAAATAATCAATTTCCTAACTCTCTTGTAGATAAAGAAATAAAACTAACCATTAGTAATTTGAATCAAATTAGTAATATTCAAGAAAATTATCAACCTGTTAATATATATTACCGTAACCAGTTACACAAGAACTCAACAATCGATGAGAGTATTCTTAAAAATATAATCCGTAGATATGTGGCTCCCAATAATAATAAAAAAATAAAATTTATTATATATTATAAAAAAATACAGACAACAAGCCTTGTAATGAAAAACAATATTTTGCGGGCAAGTGACCTGTTTGAAAGGACCAATGTAGTTTACAAATTGAGCTGCCCAATAGGAGAGTGTATCTCCAATACTAGTAGCTACATTGATACACAACTAACACATTGTCGCGAAGATTGACTCTCCATCTCTCTGACTCTAGCTCCATATCACAACATTTGAAGGGAAATGGCTGCTATCATTCGGAATTTCGAAGAATTATGGTATAAAATACAAGAGTATTGCAGAGTGAGAGAAATGTAAATAGGCGAAGAATACTCGAGGCATTGTACATTAAAACAAAAAAGCCTCAGATAATAATATTAATTGTGAGTGCAGCCGAAACGTTTTGAAATATTTGGGATAAATTTTGAATATATATGTGTGTGTGTGTATGTGTATGTGTACGTAAATATATTTAATATATATATAAAAAAGTCCGCCCACCTAACTTGTAACAAGCTACCACGGGACTATGAAAAAATGTATTTTTATGTGATTTAAAAAAAAAAACAATTTCTACATTTATTTCTACAATATGCCTGAGGATGATAGAAGCACTTCTGTCGAAAGCGCTCGCGATTATGGATCCAACTCATACAATTTCGAGGAGAACACAAAAAGGACTATTCGGAGATTGGAGAAGATAAAAAGGAAAATTTGAAAACAGAATAACTCCGTGCTATTCAATAATATTTGTCTAAATAAATAAATATATATATAAATGTTTTTATTTGTTTTTGTTAGCGATACTCTTTGAACGAATTCAATTATTTATACGAAAGTGCATTTTTACCTAAATGCGAGTTGGGAATAATTTTCCCTTTGACCAATTTGGTATCCCCTAAATGGGGAGCGGCATATATATATATATATTATTTTTAAAATATAATTATCCACTGAGAGGTGTTTCGTCGTCTACGACTCATCAGAGTGGCTGAATCTAGCGAGACTCGAAATCAGGACCCCATGATCAGGAGCCTAAACCTCTACCACGGGACCACCTCGCTCGACTACTGAATGTATCGGGTTTTTATGTAGATGTTTTTATTTGTTTTTGTTAGCGATACTCTTTGAACGAATTCAATTATTTATACGAAAGTGCATTTTTACCAAAATGCGAGTTGGGAATAATTTTCCCTTTGACCAATTTCGTACTCCATAAATGGGGAGCGGCATATATATATATATATATATATATATTATTTAAAAAATTTTAAAATATAATTATCCACTGACACGTGTTTCGTCGTCTACGACTCATCAGAGTGAGCGAGGTGATCCCGTGGTAGAGGTTTAGGCTTCTTATGATGGGGTCCTGATTTCGAATCTCGCTAGATTCAGCCACTCATATATATGCCGTGTTCACAAGGTAAGCGTTGATGGTAAGACGATGTTGAGTGTACTTGATGTTGGGTTTGACTCGGCTTTGTGTGTGCCGACTCGGCGCAGCCACTAGTGTATATATAATTACAAATATATAGTCAAAGTATATTAATAAAATGGATTAAAAATTACTTTTTGTTGAATACACGAGTAAAGCTTTTATAAATGAAATTATATTAACATTATACAACGTGAACATGTGAATCATTTGATGCTTTTGTATTCTTCTATATAAAATGAGTCGTTAAAACAAATGTAATAGTTTTCATCCTAGATTCAATCGTTGCACAATTATTTAACACGATCATAAAGTGTGGTTCGATACGTCTATGTGGAACGAGACGTCCATACTAAAGATAAGTAAAATAGTTTTGATGCTAGCTTGATTAGTTGCATGAAACATTGACACCATCATAAAGTCTGATCAGATTGGGGTTTTTGTATAGAATGAATAGTAGATCTCACATTGATTGCTTATAATAAAACTGAACAAAGTTGATCCCACATTGATTGCTTATAATAAAACTGAACAAAGTTGATCCCACATTGATTGCTTATAATAAAAATGAACAAAGTTGATCCCACATTGATTGCTTATAATAAAAATAAACAAAGTTGATCCCACATTGATTGCTTATAATAAAACTGAACAAAGTTGATCCCACATTGATTGCTTATAATAAAACTGAACAAAGTTGATCCCACATTGATTGCTTACAATAAAACTGAACAATGTTGATCCCACATTGATTGCTTATAATAAAACTGAACAAAGTTGATCCCACATTGATTGCTTACAATAAAACTGAACAATGTTGATCCCACATTGATTGCTTTTAATAAAAATGAACAAAGTTGATCCCACATTGATTGCTTATAATAAAACTGAACAAAGTTGATCCCACATTGATTGCTTATAATAAAACTGAACAAAGTTGATCCCAAATTGATTGCTTATAATAAAAATGAACAAAGTTGATCCCACATTGATTGCTTATAATAAAACTGAACAAAGTTGATCCCACATTGATTGCTTATAATAAAACTGAACAAAGTTGA
>NC_136483.1:182973829-182976329 GCF_053919585.1 Euprymna scolopes
GTTACATGCTTGGTTTCATTTAACTATTACGCTGAATTCTATTTATGCATAATTTCTACATTCTGCATCATTGCGTAGAATTCATGATGAAACGTTCTAGCAGACGGAAATATTTTTTTGTATATCGATTTATGTATATATAAAAGTGACCTTGTCAATGTCTGTGCGAAAAGTCTCAACCAAACGCCTCTCTGAATATTTGGTCTATTGAATTGAAATTTGATCTATTGACCTGTTGCACACTTTCGATTTGGTTTTTAGCCGGCATATATATATATATATATATATATATATATATATATATATATATATATATATATATATATGTATATTTATATATATATGTATATATATGTATATATATATATATATATGTATATATATATGTATACATATATATATGTATATATATATGTATATATATATATGTATACATATATATATGTATATATATGTGCATATATATATATGCATATATATATATATATGCATATATATATGCATATATATATGCATATATATATATATGCATATATATATGCATATATATATATATATATATATATATCATTCAAGCAGACATTAAATACAACAGAGATACTTAGCGTAACGATTCTTTTTTTTATTTTGTCGATTTTCCGTGACTGACTGTGATTCACAGTCGAATGGAAAGTGCTCGTGATAACTATGGAACTTTCACAAATATTTTCGATTTTGATATAAAAAGATTATATGAAAAATCGAAAAAATAAAAAAGAAAACCATAAAGCAAAGTATCTCCGTTGTATTTAATAATGTTTGCTTGAATATATCAGAGGAATTGTCTGTGTGTCTGTGTGTGTGTGTGTACATTTCCTTACCAAATTTTGGGGAAATCTTTTTAATAGATTTTGGCCAGAAATTTGGCTGTCAAGGGGTCAAAGTTCAACGATTTTACAATTGAAAACTCTACCAAGCTCTTCCGCTAATTTTGGGTCTAACCACTTCAGATTTTAGATGTAGGTTCCATGGACATGGATCAAACATTTTATTTTGATTTGAGTCCAAAACAATAAATGTTAAAGAGTTAAAATTGGGGCCAAATAAAAAAAAAAATGACTTTTCAGCCAATTTTTGGTCTAAATATTTGAAGTTTTACATAAAGTTTTACATAAAGTGTATTCAGATATAGGGCCAGCATTTAGTCGGTGTTTGGCCAAAAATTTCGCTTCCAATGGGCAAAACTTCTAAAGATTTGACCTTTGCGGTTTCTAGCAAACTATTCAGCAAATTTTGGGTCTAACATTTGAAATTTTACATGAAGAGTATTCAGACATGCAAGCTTTTTAGGGCAAACATTTGACAGGAAAGAGGTCAAAGTTTACAGACTTGACCTATGCACACTCTACCAAACTTGTTCAGCAATTTTGGGTCAAAAAACATTAAATTTTAGTTGTAGGTTATCTGGACGACAGTCAAACTTTTAATATATATATATATATATACATATGCACATCAAGTTAGGAACAGTACATAAGCTCCGAGAAGAGCTGGATAAAGCTGCTAGTATATATATATATATATATATATATATATATATATATAAATTTATTTTTTAATTACATTTTCACTCCAAAAAAGGTACATTGCCACTTTGGTGTAGGGGACTACTATCAGACGCAGCAACTACTGGGGCACTATGTTGGGATTTGGGCAGTAAGATGTCAGTTCACATTACACTTGAACTTCTGCATGTCAGTACAGTTAGAGACGCAGGAACCTGCAATGGAATTCCAGAGTCTAGCGGTTCTGAGGAAGAAACTACTGGAGTAGAAAGATCTTTTCCATCAAGGGATCTCTACCGTGTGGGGGTGGGATTTAGCTGCCTGTCGGGTTTGTCGAGAGCGTCTACGTCGTGGGGGCACAAGTGTCTGCAGTTCGTCAGAGCATTCACCATTAAAATACCTGTAGAACAGGCAGAGAGATGCAACGTTTCGTCGATGGAACAGAGGCTGAGGCTTAGATGCCAGTTCAGGGCCTATCAGGTTGACGACCTTCATTTGAACCTTGTCTAGGAGCGAGAGAATAGTAGCAGATGCACCAGCCCAAATGTGACAACAATACTCCATACATGGGCGAATGGTGACCGTATAGAGGTACAGGATACTTTCAGGTGTCAGTAGTTTCCTAGCACAGTAGAGAGAGAGCCTACCTTTTCGCAGCGGCCCTGGCAATGTTTTCAATAAAATTGTTCCAACTCATGTTTCCTGTGACCATCAATTTATGTCCCCATTCCACTACAGATTGGAGGTAATCCTCTAGTGTTTTTGCCATTCTTTAGATATGTGTTCGTTTGTTTTCCTGTCATGCCTGTTATAGAGTGTAGTGTCATCAGCATATAAACCCATTCCACTACAGGTTGGAGGTAATGCCATTATATATATATATATATATATATATATATGTACATATGTAACCATATACACATATATACATGCATATATATATAAATATATATATA